>NW_028159039.1:529566-561371 GCF_964263955.1 Coregonus lavaretus | reverse complement strand
TATGTATATAGGGTTACATGCTGATATTTAGTCCTGCAGTTATGACTGTAATGTCGACAGACATCATAATAAGTACTTTTTCCCCCCCACTTTAGTAGCAGAGATTCAGAGAGGGCAACAGCCAATGGGGAGTGCTGCAAAGCTAATTAGAATACGCAGATATAGACCCAGACATGGCAGAGTTGCTGAAGGAGGATGAGGATGCCATCATAGACATTCATGGATCCTTTGATGGCTCTTGGCACAAGAGAGGATTCACTTCCAACTACGGGATAGGTGTGTACATTGGTGCTGGTACCAGCCAGCCCTAGAAAATGGTGAAGATCCACCCAGTCACAAAAAACATGGAGGCCATACATTCTTTAATTGAGAGGATGCACAGAAAATGGTACCTGTATATCACAGGATGTCAAATGATAACGTCCTCAAAAGAATGTAGCACGGAGAAACCCAGAATGCAAATGAACGTCTGAACTCTAATATGGTGGCGATGCCCCAAAACTGTCTTCGTGGGCAAAAGCCTCATTGCCAGTATGGCAGTAGCCACGTTCAATGAGGGAACCACTGCTATATCAAATGTGATGGACTAATTGTGTATTGGCAGCACTTTGGCGACACTGGCAGCAATCAGAGAGGAGTTGTGAGAGCTGATGCTGCTTCAATGGAGTGTGACAAGGGGAGGCGCAGGTCACATGACACAGTCAAGAAAGTAAAGCAGCACCAGCAACAACTCAAAGAGGGCCGTACATATGGGGCAGGCATAGCTGATTACTGTTCTGCACATTTCAACAGCCATACAAAAGCCTTGTATGTGACAAATTGAGCAAAGTGATATGAGAATTTGCCCAAAACTGCATATTTGCCCTACAGACCAGTATTCAAAGCATATGCTCTATTGCTTGAAACGTATTGAACATGCTGATGTATTTGTAAAAGGTATATTTGATGTTTATTTGTCAGTTTAGAAGTGATATATGAAAAATAGATTAATTTAATGTGACGTAAATGGTCATATTTATGGAAAGTACATTTTAATTGTAGTCTGTGGTGTTTGGCATTACAGTTTTTCTCAATTGCTAAAACACAATTTCTGAAACCTTGCTCCATTTCCTGAAAACATTAAAAACGCAAAACCTGATCTTCAAGCACTATTTACTAAACCTCTGACTCCTCTCGCAAAATGAAACATTCGCCCTCAAAACAGTTTTTACCTGTGTTCAAAATCAAACACTGCTCTCAAATCATAAACAAAGTGATCAAAATGATAAACACTCTCAAGCAGTCAGTAAACAATACACCGAAAAATAGAAAACACATTGTTCAAAACATACAGTTCTCAGGGAGAAGTACATTTTAAATCTCAAAACAAATTTCATATTTTTCCGTCATTGTCTTTTGATGAACGAAAACATGTTCTATCATAGTAGCTCAAAATTGATCAGAAATTACTACTCTGCTTTGCTCTTTGCAATTTAGTTTTGTGTTCTTCCTCCTCCTTGTACCCCTATTTTTACAGTACTGTACCCTGCATCTCACAAACTGGTCCTTTGTCTCTGTGATACTGTAATTCTTGTTCTTTGTTGATATGAACCTGCAACCAGTCAAAATCTATTGAGCAGTCAGTACTGTTAACAAATGGAAAGCCCAATGTTCAGGGCCATACAATTTGTCCATTGTACAGTATACAGCCTACAATGCACTGTACTACAGTATACAATACTAAAAGGGACTAAAATCAAAGGAGTAAACATGTGATCAATGTGCTTCTTCTTGTCTTTGGGCTGGGTCAGGCCAGAGCACTTCGTCCACATCACAAGCAATATTGTCCCTCCTGAGACAACGGGGGAAGAAGCCTCTTGTGTGCCGTATCCAGCCCTGACATGATTCCTCACCTATATCACCACAGGCTAAATCCATGGCTTGCAGCAGATTTACTCTGGTGTAGGGTTGTCTATCATACACTTTCCATCTCCAAGAGGAGAAAAACTCCTCAATCGGATTCAGGAAAGGTGAGTATGGAGGGAGGTACAAGTTCATAAACTGCCCATTGATGGTAAACCATTGGCTTACCTGAGCAGCTCGGTGGAAACTGACATTGTCCCACACTATCACATAGGTGGGAATGGGATTCTCATTTAGCTCTTGACCCTGCTGCTCTTGAACCTGCTGCTCAAATAAAATATCTCTTAGATTGGCAATAGATCTTAGAAGGTGCCGGGTGTTATACGGCCCGAGTGTAACATGGTGATGTAGAACGCCATGGTTGCCGATAGCAACACAGATTGTGACATCGCCACCTCGTTGACCAGGGACTTCAACAACGGCCCGCTGTCCAATCATGTTTCGGGCCTCTCCCTTCTCCTCTTTGTTAGATTGAAGCCTTGATTCATCGACAAAGATGAACTCATGGGGTCTGTCCAAGGATTCCAAGTCAAATATTGTCTGTGTAGAAATACAATATACTGTATGTAGGATTTTGTAAGTGGTCCAGAGACAGTGCTATACTGTAGAGTACAATTAGGCCTACTCTATGCACTTCTGATTCACATACATTGTATGTACTGAAGAGTAATGTCATTCACATAGTATGTGTTAGTACTGTAGACAATCTGGATTACAGTAAATGTTTCTGAATGTACACTTACTTGCACATACTGAGCTCGCCGTTATTTCACCCTTGGTGAGTTGCACTCAAAAGGTACTCTGTATACTTGTTTCATTCGCATCCTGTTACGATGGAGGACACGGTCAATAGTGGAAATGCTCACACTGTTCGATTCCCTGGAAGTGTGTGTTGTCTTGTATCACTCGTTCCTGGATTTCTCTGACTCGTATTGCATTATCTTGAAGGACCATGCCAACTATAACGGCCTCTTGCTCCCCAGTGAATATAGCTGTCCTTCCACCTGCATGTGGCAGCCTTGCAATTCTGCAAAAAGTAGTTGTGCAGTTACAAAACATATTCATGCAGTACAATACATACAGTGATTAACTTTACAAATGTCTATTGAAACAGCTGCATATAGTGTAGTACAGTAAATTTGCAATTACAAAAATACAGTAGTACACTGTACCTGTTCTCTTCTCTGAATGTCCTTACTATGGTGGACACAGAAAATCGGCTCAAATTGGGAGTCCTGCTTCCCTCATTGTCAGTCCATGGACAAGAACATGGTCTATGACTGTTGCTCGAATTTCATCAGATATTTCCACTCTTTGTCTTCCTCTTCGTCCTCCTCTTCCTCTTTCTTGCCCTCCTCCTCATCGCCCACCTCGCATACGCACTCGTCCTCACACATTGTTTCTTCTTTCCATTCTCAGACTTTCTCCTTTCCACCTTCAACAACCTGTTTGCTCTCTGAACTGCCTTATATTGGTTGTGTCGCATCATTTGAAACAGGTTAAATCAATTTTGAGTGGTTGTGTTCAATCAATGACATGTGTTCTCTATTTGTATTTGATTGTTGCCACTTGTGTTTACCAGTATGGATGACATATGCATTAGAGTGCAGAATGTGTTTGGAGAATGAGAATGTTAATTTTTTTTATTTTTTATTTCACCTTTATTTAACCAGGTAAACCAGTTGAGAACAAGTTCTCATTTACAACTGCGACCTGGCCAAGATAAAGCAAAGCAGTGCGATAAAAACAACAACACAGAGTTACATATGGGGTAAAACAAAACAAAGTCAAAAATACAACAGAAATACAATTAATATACAGTGTGCAAATTTAGCAAGTTATGGAGGTAAGGAAATAAAATAGGCTATAGTGCAAAATAATTACATTAACATTTACGTCATTTAGCAGACGCTCTTATCCAGAGCGACTTACAGTTAGTGAATACATATTTTTTTTTTTTTATACTGGCCCCCCCATGGGAATCCAACCCACAACCCTGGCGTTGCAAACGCCATGCTCTATCAACTGCTCTACATCCCTGCCGGCCATGCCCTCCCCTACCCTGGACGACGCTGGGCCAATTGTGCGACGCCCATGAGTCTCCCGGTCGCGGCCGGCTGCGACAGAGCCTGGATTCGAACCAGGATCTCTAGTAGCACAGTTAGCACTGCGATGCAGTGCCTTAGACCACTGCGCCACTCAGGAGACATTATTACAATTTAGTATTAACACTGGAATGATGTGCAAGAGATGATGTGCAAATAGAGATACTGGGGTACAAATGAGCAAAATAAATAACAATATAGGGATGAGGTAGTTGGGCGGGCTAATTTCAGATGGGCTGTGTACAGGTGCAGTGATCGGTAAGGTGCTCTGACAACTGATGCTTAAAGTTAGTGAGGGAGATGAGTGTCTCCAGCTTCAGAGATTTTTGCAATTTGTTCCAGTCATTGGCAGCAGAGAACTGGATGGAATTGCGGCCAAAGGAGGTGTTGGCTTTGGGAATGACCAGTGAGATATACCCGCTGGAGCGCAGACTACGGGTGGGTGTTGCTATGGTGACCAATGAGCTAAGATAAGGCAGGGATTTGCCTAGCAGTGATTTATAGATGGCCTGGAGCCAGTGGGTTTGGCGACGAATATGTAGAGAGGACCAGCCAACAAGAGCGTACAGGTCACAGTGGTGGGTATTATATGGGGCTTTGGAGACAAAACGGATGGCACTGTGATAGACAACATCCAATTTGCTGAGTAGAGTGTTGGAGGCTATTTTGTAAATGACATCGCCGAAGTCAAGGATCGGTAGGATAGTCAGTTTTACGAGGGCATGTTTGGCAGCATGAGTGAAGGAGGCTTTGTTGCGAAATAGGAAACCGATTCTAGATTTAACTTTGGATTGGAGATTCTTAATGTGAGTCTGGAAGGAGAGTTTACAGTCTAACCAGACACCTAGATATTTGTAGTTGTCCACATACTCTAGGTCAGACCCGTCTAGAGTAGTGATTCTAGTCAGGTGGGCGGGTGCAAGCAGCGTTCGGTTGAAGAGCATGCATTTAGTTTTACTAGTGTTTAAGAGCAGTTGGAGGCTACTGAAGGAGTGTTGTATGGAATTGAAGCTCGTTTGGAGGTTTGTTAACACAGTGTCCAATGAAGGGCCAGATGTATACAAAATGGTGTCGTCTGCGTAGAGGTGGATCTGAGAGTCACCAGCAGCAAGAGCGACGTCATTGATATACACAGAGAAAAGAGTTGGCCCAAGAATTGAACCCTGTGGCACCCCTATAGAGACTGCCATAGGTCCAGACAACAGGCCCTCCGATTTGACACATTGAACTCTATCTGAGAAGTAGTTGGTGAACCAGGCGAGGCAGTCATTTGAGAAACCAAGGCTATTTAGTCTGCCAATAAGAATGCGGTGGTTGACAGAGTCGAAAGCCTTGGCCAGGTCAATGAAAACGGCTGCACAGTACTGTCTATTATCGATCGCTGTTATAATATCATTTAGGACCTTGAGCGTGGCTGAAGTGCACCCATGACCAGCTCGGAAACCGGATTGCATAGCGGAGAAGGTACGGTGGGATTCGAAATGGTCGGTGATCTGTTTGTTGACTTGGATTTCAAAAACTTTTGAAAGGCAGGGCAGGATGGATATGGGTCTGTCTAGAGTGTCACCCCCTTTGAAGAGGGGGATGACCGCGGCAGCTTTCCAATCTCTGGGGATCTCAGACGTTACGAAAGAGAGGTTGAACAGGCTAGTAATAGGGGTTATAGTTTTGCTGAAAAGTCTAAGTGAGATCTGCATATTGTGTTTTACCATGTGAAATGGTTTAAGGTATTGACAACAGACTGCATAATTAGCTAAATGAGTCCAAGCAACTGAGAACTTTGTTCAGCCAATGGGTTTTAGTGTTTTAGCAATTGAGAAAAACTGTAATGCCACAGGGGGGCAACAGTGTCCAACTGATCAGGGAAACCCAGTTGGCAGGACGTTAATGCCACAGGGGGGCAACAGTGTCCAACTGATCAGGGAAACCCAGTTGGCAGGACGTTAATGCCACAGGGGGGCAACAGTGTCCAACTGATCAGGGAAACCCAGTTGGCAGGACGTTAATGCCACAGGGGGACAACAGTGTCCAACTGATCAGGGAAACCCAGTTGGCAGGACGTTAATGCCACAGGGGGGCAACAGTGTCCAACTGATCAGGGAAACCCAGTTGGCAGGACGTTAATGCCACAGGGGGACAACAGTGTCCAACTGATCAGGGAAACCCAGTTGGCAGGACGTTAATGCCACAGGGGGGCAACAGTGTCCAACTGATCAGGGAAACCCAGTTGGCAGGACGTTAATGCCACAGGGGGACAACAGTGTCCAACTGATCTACTTCACATTGAGGGTATGTTTCACTACTGTTGCTCCTATCTAAAATATATATTGTGTCCTACCTAACCAGTGAACTTGAGGCTGTGACCGTCCTGTCAATGCCTGTCATCACTGTTTGATATCTTTTACTGCAGGTATGCTTTTCTATATTTTTGTTATTTTCTAAACACAACGCATGTATACTATACGATCACTTTGTGGATTCAGTCTGAGAGAGATATTCTGAGAGCAGTGAACGTGTGGATGTGACCGTCCTGTCAATGCCTGTCATCACTGTTTGATATCTTTTACTGCAGATAAAACCCGAGTCAACCTGAAGTGTGGGTGTCCGTGTGACTTTCTTCTGGGGGGATATGTGAAGTTGGTTACAAAAGGAACCTGCATTCTCATTCTCAAAACACATTCTGCACTCTAATACACATGTCATCCATACCGGTAAACACAAGAGGCAACAATCAAATACAAATAGAGAACACATGTCATTGATTGAACACAACCACTCAAAATGGATTTAACCTGTTTCAAATGATGCGACACAACCAATATAAGGCAGTTCAGAGAGCAAACAGGTTGTTGAAGGTGGGAAGGAGAAAGTCTGAGAATGGATAGAAGAAACAATGTGAGAGGACGAGGACGAGTGCGTATGCCAGGTGGGCGACGAGGAGGAAGAGGAGGAGGAGGAGGGCAAGAAAGAGGAAGAGGAGGACGAAGAGGAAGAGGAAGACAAAGAGTGGAAATATCTGATGAAATTCGAGCAACAGTCATAGACCATGTTCTTGTCCATGGACTGACAATGAGGAAAGCAGGACTTAGAGTGCAACCCAATTTGAGCTGATTTTCTGTGTCCACCATAGTAAGGACATTCAGAGAAGAGAACAGGTACAGTGTACTACTGTATTTTTGTAATTGCAAATTTACTGTACTACACTATATGCAGCTGTTTCAATAGACGTTTGTAAAGTTAATCACTGTATGTATTGTACTGCATGAATATGTTTTGTAACTGCACAACTACTTTTTGTAGAATTGCACGGCTGCCACATGCAGGTGGAAGGATTGCTATCTTAACTCGGGAGCAAGAGGCCGTTATAGTTGGCATGGTCCTTCAAGATAATGCAATACGACTCAGAGAAATCCAGGAACGAGTGACACAAGACAACACACACTTCCAGGGAATCGACAGTGTGAGCGTTTCCACAATTGACCGTGTCCTCCGTCGTAACAGGATGCGAATGAAACAAGTACACAGAGTACCTTTTGAGCGCAACTCACCAAGGGTGAAAGAACTGCGAGCTCAGTATGTGCAAATAAGTGTACATTCAGAAACATTTACTGTAATCCAGATTGTCTACAGTACTAACACATACTATGTGAATGACATTACTCTTCAGTACATCCAATGTATGTGAATCAGAAGTGCATACAGTAGGCCTAATTGTACTCTACAGTATAGCACTGTCTCTGTACCACTTACAAAATCCTACATACAGTATATTGTATTTCTACACAGACAATATTTGACTTGGAATCCTTGGACAGACCCCATGAGTTCATCTTTGTCGATGAATCAAGGCTTCAATCTAACAAAGAGGAGAAGGGAGAGGCCCGAAACATGATTGGACAGCGGGCCGTTGTTGAAGTCCCTGGTCAACGAGGTGGCGATGTCACAATCTGTGTTGCTATCGGCAACCATGGTGTTCTATATCACCATATTACACTCGGGCCGTATAACACCCGGCACCTTCTAAGATCTATTGCCAATCAAAGAGATATTTTATTTGAGCAGCAGTTTCAAGAGCAGCAGGGTCAAGAGCTAAATGAGAATCCCATTCCCACCTATGTGATAGTGTGGGACAATGTCAGTTTCCACCGAGCTGCTCAGGTAAGGGAATGGTTTAACATCAATGGGCAGTTTATGACCTTGTACCTCCCTCCATACTCGCCTTTCCTGAATCCGATTGAGGAGTTTTCCTCCTCTTGGAGATGGAAAGTGTATGATAGACAACCCTACACCAGAGTAAATCTGCTGCAAGCCATGGATTTAGCCTGTGGTGATACAGGTGAGGAATCATGTCAGGGCTGGATACGGCACACAAGAGGCTTCTTCCCCCGTTGCCTCAGGAGGGACAATATTGCTTGTGATGTGGACGAAGTGCTCTGGCCTGACCCAGCCCAAAGACAAGAAGAAGCACATTGATCACATGTTTACTCCTTTGATTTGTGTCCCTTTTAGTAGTGTATACTGTAGTACAGTGCATTGTAGGCTGTATACTGGACAATGGACAAATTGTATGGCCCTGAACATTGTGCTTTCCATTTGTTAACAGTACTGACTGCTCAATAGATTTGGACTGGTTGCAGGTTCATATCAACAAAGAACAAGAATTACAGTATCACAGAGACAAAGGACCAGTTTGTGAGATGCAGGGTACAGTACTGTAAAAATAGGGGTACAAGGAGGAGGAAGAACAAAAAACTAAATTGCAAAGAGCAAAGCAGAGTAGTAATTTCTGATCAATTTTGAGCTACTATGATAGAACATGTTTTCGTTCATCAAAAGACAATGACGGAAAAATATGAAATTTGTTTTGAGATTAAAAATGTACTTCTCCCTGAGAACTGTATGTTTTGAACAATGTGTTTTCTATTTTTCGGTGTATTGTTTACTGACTGCTTGATAGTGTTTATCATTTTGATCCCTTTGTTTATGATTTGAGAGCAGTGTTTGATTTTAAACACAGTTAAAAACTGTTTTGAGGGCGAATGTTTCATTTTGCGAGAGGAGTCAGAGGTTTAGTAAATAGTGCTTGAAGATTAGGTTTTGTGTTTAATGTTTTCAGGAAATGGAGCAAGGTTTCAGAAATTGTGTTTTAGCAATTGAGAACAACTGTAATGCCAAACACCACAGACTACAATTAAAATGTACTTAATAAATGGTCCATAAATATGACCATATACATCACATTAAATTAATCTCTTTTTCATATATCACTTCTAAACTGACAAATAAACATCAAATATACATTTTACAAATACATCAGCACGTTTAATACATTTGTTTCAAGCAATAGAGCATATGCTTTGAATACTGGTCTGTTAGGCAAATATGCAGTTTTGGCCAAATTCTCAAATCACTTTGCTCAATTTGTCACATCCAAGGCTTTTGTATGGCTGTTGAAATGTGCAGAACAGTAATCAGCTATGCCTGCCCCATATGTACGGCCCTCTTTGAGTTGTTGCTGGTGCTGCTTTACTTTATGGACTGTGTCATGTGACCTGCGCCTCCCCTTGTCACACTCCATTGAAGCAGCATCAGCTCTCACAACTCCTCTCTGATTGCGTCCAGTGTCACCAAAGTGCTGTCAATACACAATTAGTCCATCACATTTGATATAGCAGTGGTTCCCTCATTGAACGTGGCTACTGCCATACTGACAATGCGGCTTTTGCCCAAGAAGACAGTTTTGGGGCGTCGCGACCATATTAGAGTTCAGACGTTCATTTGCATTCTGGGTTTCTCCGTGCTACATTCTTTTGAGGACGTTATCATTTGACATCCTGTGATATACAGGTACCATTTTCTGTGCATCCTCTCAATTAAAGAATGTATGGCCTCCATGTTTTTTGTGACTGGGTGGATCTTCACCATTTTCTAGGGCTGGCTGGTACCAGCACCAATGTGCACACCTATCCCGTAGTTGGAAGTGAATCCTCTCTTGTGCCAAGAGCCATCAAAGGATCCATGAATGTCTATGATGGCATCCTCATCCTCCTTCAGCAACTCTGCTATGTCTGGGTCTATATCTGCGTATTCTAATTAGCTTTGCAGCACTCCCCATTGGCTGTTGCCCTCTCTGAATCTCTGCTACTAAAGTGGGGGGAAAAAGTACTTATTATGATGTCTGTCGACATTACAGTCATAACTGCAGGACTAAATATCAGCATGTTACCCTATGTACATATTAGCATATCAGCATGTTACCCTATGTACATATTAGCATATCAGCATGTTACCCTATGTACATATTAGCATATCAGCATGTTACCCTATGTACATATTAGTATATCAGCATGTTACCCTATGTACATATTAGCATATCAGCATGTTACCCTATGTACATATTAGCATATCAGCATGTTACACTATGTACATATTAGCATATCAGCATGTTACCCTATGTAGATATTAGCATATCAGCATGCATTTACTTTATGTAAAGCTAATTTCTCAGTAATCACAGTTGGCTACTAAATATTATTTATACACAGCAAGTCACCTGACAATAATGGGCTACTCTCCCTTTTTATTGACCTGTCACTCTCCTGTCATGTCTCTGATATGAGCTGAGACTCAAGGAAGGAATCCCTAGGACTTTGTTTATTTTCTTTAGAGCTGCATAACCAAGTCCAAGTTTGTGTGCTAGAAGAACCATCCTCACATTTATATAAAATGCCCCATCTCCCCTGGAGCACTCCTGCAGCCTGGAGGAAGTGTAAACACTCCTCCTAAATGCATCACGATCACCTTCTCAGGGTGCACATTCTATCATGACAGAATTACAGAATCCCTGGTTGGTGGGGGTCTATGGTGATTTTCAGTCCAGCCAACAGTGTTTAGACACTTAGGGCAAATCAAATCATGTACAAGTTGGTTTCTTTGTGACATGTGGAATAAAAGCCACTGTTGGCTGTCTGTCTGTCTGTCTGTCTGGTTGATCGCTGCTAGCTGTCATCTTCATCTCAACTAATGTGCGTCTCGATGAGCTGCTGCCGGTCTCCATCTTTTCCTCCTCTACCTGTACTGCCACTGCCTGGATCGGCTGATCAGGCTCATGTTTTCTTTCATTTACTGCTTTTCTCGCATTGGCTAACTGAGATCGCCTATTTTTATTCACATACTGTAGGTATATTCTTCGAGATTTTCTAAATGTTTCTCTCTTTACGCAGATTCTTCGCGGGAGATATTTTCAAACAAGGAAGCTCTGTGCGGCACTTGAGGCCTTTTAACCTATCAGGTTGCCGGAAAGTGCCATTTAATGTCAGTAACCAATCAAGTTGCCGGAAAGTGCCATTAAATGTCAGTAACCAATCGGGTGTCAGTAAATGCCTCCTCTTTCAGCCTCACGTTACAAAGGATATCGCCATGTATGGACTGTAACGATAGTAACGATCTGCTCTGGAAAACAAGCTGTTGAATTATATATGATTCAACATGGAGAGTTTGAAAAAAAGCGGTTCAATGTAATTGTACATTTTATGAAAGTATGGAAGTTATTGTTCCAAAATATCCCAAAATCGGAACATTGACAGATGGAAGCAAAATCACAATTTTTGCCTGTGGTGCCTGGCCTTAATATTTTACAATTGGTTTCCATTTATAATGTCCGATTATCAAATGGGCATGAACAGGGTCAGGGGAACAGCTCGACTAGTGAATGGAAACTGCTTTCCTGCCTGTTTGTTTTTAGTTTTTCAATCATATGCTGTGTATACTCTGGTTATTTCACTCCAAACATCCACAACTGTTTGAGGAGCATGCAGCCTCTCGCTGCGCGACAGGTGATATTCCGCCCAAACTCTGTATGCCATGGGCTCTCCAACCCTGTTCCTGCAGCTACCCAGTGCTTCATTTGGGAAACCAGGTGGAATCTGTTTTGGATCATCAATAGTAACATGTTTTCACAAGGAAACGTATTTCACTAAACTGTTGACAGCCCTTCTCTCTGCGCGCTCGAAAAATGAATGAAGGATAGAGGGGAGGAGATGGAAACGCAAGGTGGTGAGATATTCTGTAGCTAAAAGTAATATGTCATCCTATTAATTATGAACATATTTGTTTTCTTCCTATTACTAGACTATATTAAAATCTAATTCTGTAAACCGGAAGGCTAACTCTGTAAGCTGCCCTGCACAATCAATGAACCAACAGCATCACCTAGGCCAATATGTTCTCTCCCAGACTCATGGATAGGAAGTGTGGAGTGTAACATAAGGTAACCAGTCCATCCAGTATGTATAATAATACAGTCATCACTCAAAGGCCATTACTAGAATTTGTTTAATTGTGGAGTCAAGGCTGGACCAATTATGTACCGAAGACATCTTCAATCCTTTTTCTGTTTTTAATGTTTTTCTGCTGTGCGTAATATGTAGTAGGTTATGTATTGTATAATGGTTCAATCATTATTTTATCATTAGTTTTTTTCAGGCTTGGGCTCATATATAGCCTATGTGTATATATAATATACAACATCCACAACAACCATGTTTTTCACTCAGTTTCAACCTGTTGAACGTCTTTCTTCAAATGGATCAATCACAGTGATGTGAGTTTTAAAAGCACGATGCTGTTTTGATAATAGGGATTTGATGTGATTATTTTTTTTTTATTGTGTGTGTGTGAGAGAGAGAGAGAGAGAGAGAGAGAGTGAGAGAGAGAGAGAGAGAGAGAGAGAGACAGAGAGAGACAGACAGAGAGAGAGAGAGAGAGAGAGAGAGAGAGAGAGAGAGAGAGAGAGAGAGAGAGAGAGAGAAGAGAGAGAGAGAGAGAGACAGAGAGAGAGAGAGAGAGAACAGGTAGATCCTGATATGCAAATGTATGATATGCAAATGTGTTCAGCAGTAACTTTCCACCACCGAATGATCATTCTAGACTCTGTTTCTGTTGAGAGAAATAAAAGGTAAGATGATGATTGTTATGTGTATTAATATAGTTGATGATATTGTTATGTGTAATAATATAGTTGATGATATTGTTATGTGTATAAATATAGTTGATGATATTGTTATGTGTATTCATATAGTTGATGATATTGTTATGTGTATTAATATAGTTGATGATATTGTTATGTGTATTAAAATAGTTGATGATATTGTTATGTTTATTAATATAGTTGATGATATTGTTATGTGTATTCATATAGTTGATGATATTGTTATATGTATTCATATAGTTGATGATATTGTTATGTTTATTAATATAGTTGATGATATTGTTATGTGTATTTATATAGTTGATGATATTTTTTGTGGACTGTGTTATAATAGGCCTACTCTCCTTAACATGTTTTGGATATAAATTAGATGCGTGGGGTGAATTTGTTCTGTTTCCATCTGTGTGCCCCAGGGTGATCACTCCTACACTATCTAGAATCTAAAAGGGTTATTTGGCTGTCCCCATAGGATAACCGTTTGTAGAACCCTTTTTGGTACTAGGTAGAACCCTTTCCACAGAGGGTTCTACATGGAAGCCAGAAGGGTTTTACCTGGAACCCAAAAGCGTTCTCCTATGGGGACAGCCAGAGGACCCTTTTGGAACTCTTTTTTCTAAGAGTGTTCTGTATCATAGGTCTATAGACTTGTCTTCTCAAAACAG
Organism: Coregonus lavaretus; assembly: GCF_964263955.1. Taxonomy (NCBI): domain Eukaryota; kingdom Metazoa; phylum Chordata; class Actinopteri; order Salmoniformes; family Salmonidae; genus Coregonus; species Coregonus lavaretus. The sequence goes on along the minus strand of NW_028159039.1, from coordinate 547,713 downwards.
GCTTAAAACACAACAAGCAACAACATTTTCTCTTTCTAATCTACTGTTAACTCTTTTCACTCAGGAAGGTATGTTGTGTGAAAGAGAGACAAATAAATACTGTGGAAAGACTAACAACAACTTACACTTCCTCAAAATAGGTTGTGTGTGTTCATTAATGCCCACCGTAGCAAAACGTTTGGCAACGGAAACTGTTTAGGTCACTTTGTACAGCGTTTGGAGTAAACTAACCTCCCGAGTGGCGCAGTGGTCTAAGGCACTGCATCGCAGTGCTAGCTGTGCCACTAGAGATCCTGGTTTGAATCCAGTCTCTGTCGTAGCCGGCTGCGACCGGGAGACGCATGGGGTGGTGCACAATTGGCCCAGGGTAAGGGAGGGAATTGCTGGCAGGGATGTAGCTCAGTTGGTAGAGAATGGTGTTTGCAATACCAGGGTTGTGGGTTCGATTCCCATGGGGGGGCAGTATGAAAAATAATGTATGCACTCACTAACTGTAAGTCGTTCTGGATAAGAGTGTCCGCTAAATGAAAAAAAAAATAAATAAATGGTTTATTGCAACATTTTAAAACTGTTGGCTGCGGTGTAAACTAATGAATACGACCCAGGTTGTAGCCTACAACTCGGCTGTTGATGCCTGCCTCATGCTGTAACCTGAACTTAGCCTGAGGGGTGTACTATGATGCTAGCTAGATATACTGTTTTTTCAAAGCTTATCTACATTTCAGATTCCAGATCAGACTTCACCCATTAGAATATACAGAGCGCTAGACCTAACAGTCGACTTCTACTGAGACAGGTACGTGTCAGTTTAATCATGCAAGTCAAATTCAATATATTCATATATTATAGTTTTACATTTAACATTTCATATGATAACTGTAATTGTATCATAGTTCCACTATAGTGTAGTGATCCTCGCTAAATGAGCCACGTCACAATTCCAACCAAGTAACCCAATTGGCGCCAATGGCGCGATGCGTAGGTTGTTTGCCTTTTTACAAGTGCAACCTGGGTTTGCTTCCCTGCCCCGCTGTTTGCTACATTGGTGTCAGAAGTAGTATGGTGTCTGTGAGGCCATCAGAATGCATGGCCCGGATGTGTGAGGGGTCTGAGTAGTCGAAGCACGGGACTTGCTTTTATAGGGGGCAGTGTGAGACAGGTTACAATTCCCATCGCAGCAATAGGGTTAACCTAGTTTTGGCCAGCGACCTGGCTTCACTGCCCTGCCCCACTGTTTTCTACAATATTAATATCACAGGCTACCCGACGTCCGTTGAACAAAGAGACACAACAATATGAGTGAAAGGATTTTAGGATAATATCAGTTAGTGTTTATTTAGAGTTGTCTTCTGGGTTCAGCCTTCTAGCTGCCTTTATCAATTGGGTGAAATATAACAAATGACATGGTCTCAAAGTTTGGAGATAACCAGTCCCAGTTTAAATCGCCCATGATTTCCATTTCATTATTTCCCCAGAGCAGCAAGGGAATCTAGAGACTCAACCTTTGCAGAATCAGAATCACCTTTATTCGCCAAGTACATTTGCACATACATATGTAGGATCTTAATTTGAGCCAGTTTGAAATAATCCTGCAGCAACAGTAAATGTGAATTATTATGTGAATTATAATTAATGGACTTTTTTGTAGCGGTTGATACATTTTTATTTACCTTTAGTCTCTATGGGCCAGATGGCCAGTTGGTGAGGGCTACAGCATGGGGAAAGAAACTGTTCAGATGGGGGTCTATAACATCCAATCACATAGGTTTACAGCAGCTGACAGTTGCAACGTTATTGCTAATAACTCAAACTGCCTTATTTAGATAAAAACATAATCTCTGTACAGATGTATGATCTTAATTTGATCACCCTGTTGCAGGAGAACTAAAACTTGTAGTGTATTTGAGTGTATTTAAGCTTTAAAAAAGGTTTCTGAAGATGATCAATTCCACTTTTCTATTTAAAAAATTGTTCATTAATTATAATCCACATAATAATTCAAATGTCCTGTTGCTGCAGGATTATTTTCCTGCTGTAGCAAACTGGCTCAAATTAAGATCCTACATCTGTAGCAATACACCTCTCTTTGATGTACATGGCTATATCAGGATTGACTTTTGACCATTTGACATCTTTTATTTACTGTTGTTTAGGCTGGTTGAATGAGTCGCGTATATATTTTAGTAGTATATATATATTTTTTATATTGTTAGCAAACTGATATGTACCCAAGTCTAGGTCCAAAAGACTTCTCAACAGCTTCTACCCCCAAGCCATAAGACTCCTGAACAGCTAATCATGGCTACCCTGACTATTTGCACTGCCCCCCCACCCCATCCTTTTTACGCTGCTGCTACTCTGTTAATTATTTATGCATAGTCACTTTAACTCTACCCACATGTACATATTACCTCAACTACCTCAACTAGCCGGTGCCCCCGCACATTGACTCTGCACCGGTACCCCCCTGTATATATAGCCTCCCTACTGTTATTTTATTTTACTTCTGCTCTTTTTTTTCTCAACACTTTTTTTTGTTGTTGTTTTATTTTTACTTTTTTTGTTAAAAATAATGTTGGTTAAGGGCTGTAAGTAAGCATTTCACTGTAATGTCTGCACCTGTTGTATTCGGCGCATGTGACCAATAAAATGTGATTTGATTTGATTTGACACGTATTAATGCCACAATAACATGCAAAACAGGAAAGGCCACCTGCCCTGAATGACAGGTCGCCACTTGCTGAGGTATAGACCTTGATCTACTTTACACAACAACAAAAAAACTGTTATACATTATAACCTAGCCTACTTTAAATAATATAAAATCTCTTAATTATTGCAAAAACCTTTATGTATAGATCACTGATCCCCCCCAGATCAATCATGCCCGTTTTAGCCCTTCTGTCTACATTCTCAGATACGTTTAGAAAAGAACAGATTCCAAGAAAATAAATGGCAACTTTTAATGAATACAAAATAAGTGTGAGACATGGCCTTGTGTTGCTGCACTGTCTATAACTACCTTAACAAACAGTAACTTATTATTATTATTGACAGTTACCATGGAGAAGAGATATTCATGTGATTGCATTAAATCACCTGACTGTTTCGATATGTCTGTTAGTAAATGTTTTGTAAGAGATAATTAATAAATGATAACAATTCACATTCAAGAATTACTGTGTTAACTAAAACCAACATGTTGGATCTCTGTTTAGGGGTCAGTGGTCTAAAATGAGTCTCTCTGGGGAGAGAGAGGAGGGGGGCCCTGCCTCTAAAATGAGTCTCTCTGGGGAGAGAGAGGAGGGGGGCCCTGCCTCTAAAATGAGTCTCTCTGGGGAGAGGGAGGAGGGGGGCCCTGCCTCTAAAATGAGTCTCTCTGGGGAGAGGGAGGAGGGGGGCCCTGCCTCTAAAATTAGTCTCTCTGGGGAGAGGGAGGAGGGGGGCCCTGCCTCTAAAATGAGTCTCTCTGGGGAGAGGGAGGAGGGGGGCCCTGCCTCTAAAATGAGTCTCTCTGGGGAGAGAGAGGAGGGGGGCCCTGCCTCTAAAATGAGTCTCTCTGGGGAGAGAGAGGAGGGGGGCCCTGCCTCTAAAATGAGTCTCTCTGGGGAGAGAGAGGAGGGGGGCCCTGCCTCTAAAATGAGTCTCTCTGGGGAACATGACACCAAAGCTGAGAGGTGAGATGACAATTTTGTTGAATAATTATTAAGAGTTTATTTCCTAAATTTCCACAATTTTTCACATGAGTTTTTTAATCAGAAATGGTTGCTTATGGGTACCTTCAATATTGCTGTTCTCAGATGTTTAATTAATAGATTTTAGATGTATATCATTATTATTATTTTTATTGCAAAACGCTGTATATCCATTGTTTTGCTGAAATTGAATGTTCGTATCCTGTATATTTGACTGTATTATCTGGTTGTCTCACCTAGCTATCTTAAGATGAATGCACTTACTGTAAATAGCTCTGGGTAAGAGCATCTGCTAAACAGGTGGGGCTCTGCCCTGAATAACAGGTCACCACTGCTCCAAAGCAATTACATGTTGCACAGGAACCACTGACTCGCTGCATGTTTCTATTATCAAGACACCTGCTGGTACCTCTTAACTGGTTAGGACAGCTCATGAGGTGTCCTAAATATCTGCCAACTAGGTGGGACACTGATGAATAAAGAGGCTTCATGCATAGCATTAATTTATACCCATAAGAGTAGGACTAAAACGGCTTTATTCTCAGCACTTATACGACACATTTTCTACTCTGAGACGGTTTTTGGATATGGGCCCAGATCTCAAAATATTGTAACGACCCAGTAATAAATGAGTCTGTCTGGGGAGAGAGAGGACCAATTTTTCTACTCTGAGACGCTTTTTGGATACGTGCCCAGATCTCAAAATCTTGTTTTAAAAAAGCGATTTTCTTTTGTTTGACATAATAAAAAAAGAATATTACTAATGTACCCGACTTTAAAGACTGCTTTTAGTTTATTGTGTGGCAGTGCTCATGTCCGCGTTCTGGAACTGTCCGCGTCCCCGTACAGAACTGTCCGCGTCCACGTACGGTTTGGCGCCAAGCATATTGTCCAGTTACGCGCAGAGTGGTCTGAGGTGATCTTGGGGAACAACGACGGAGTTCGATACAGTGTTGAGACACCGAAGTTTATTGTTCAATTTGCTTTTTTTGCGTAATGGTCAGTGACAGTATGAGTGTAGCCAGATCCTTTTCACTCGCTATTCTTGTTTAATTGTGTGGTTCACCAGATTCGTCATCATCCTCGAAGGACAGACGAAAGACCTGCTAGCTAGCCAAGCTAGTCGGTACAGCTAGCTAAGCTAGCTACTCTACCAGCAGCATCCTAGTTATCCTAGCTACCACAACATAATCTACGGCTGCCTGCATTTCTTGTGGACCGATGGAGCTCCCGGGTTGTTTCTTCCACCTGTTAAATACAGTGGAGGGCTTCTCCCTCTCTCGTTGACGGATGCTGGCTTCCTACCATCCATCCCTCTGTCCGGTTCTCCTCTCTTCACTAGATGGACAGTAACATTAGTGTTTAACCCCTCTGTGTCCAAGGACTGAACTTTTGAATATTATTTTCGGGGCACCTCAAGTGACATTTTTTACAACGATTATTTCTGATAAAATTAGTTAATTGCATCCGCCATGGAGCCCAGTTTCATAATATTACCTTCTGTCCCTGGTTATGAAGTAGTCGCGAAAAAACGAGCCTTATGTTTGGGCATTTTTCACCCTACCAGCTCCTATTAGTTCTATTGAGCTCCGTGACACCGACTCGCCTTCAGAACGTTCTATTCCCAGCCCATTGTTCTGCGTCACAACGCCAGCTTCACTATTGTTATCAATGAGACCTGCCTGCGTTAACCCTGTAGGTTTACCTCAGGTAACTTATTATTAACAAGGTTACTGCTACTTGGTGAGCGTTAACCCTGTAGGTTTACCTCAGGTAACTTATTATTAACAAGGTTACAGCTACTTGGTGAGCGTTAACCCTGTAGGTTTACCTCAGGTAACTTATTATTACCAAGGTTACGGCTACTTGGTGAGCGTTAACCCTGTAGGTTTACCTCAGGTAACTTATTATTACCAAGGTTATGGCTACTTGGTGAGCGTTAACCCTGTAGTTTTACCTCAGGTAACTTATTATTAACAAGGTTACGACTACTTGGTGAGCGCACACACTGAGTACATGTTGTGGTCACCTATAGTGAGGTGAGACACAGTTTAAGAGGCGATGGCTGGCGGATAGCCAAAAAACATTAAAACATTTCTGGTCATGGTTAACCATATTTGTTTTAAGAAAAAAGTGTACAATCTAAACAAAACGCATGTCCCTGTCCTCTTTTTCAAGATGTGGCCGATTTAAACAGCCAGAAGACATTTTTTAATTAAGAAATAACAATTTTTTGGATGACTTGTGGTTTCTAAATGGCTGCTGGGTAATTTGATATGCATCGAAATCTTTGTTTCTTAGGCATCAAATTGAGCGAATGCTGCAAACCAAATGGGTATAATGGGGTGATTGTTGTCTAATCGGGTGGTCTAGCTAATGGATTTGTAGATCTGACACAGTTGCTACCTCAGATTATGAGCCTAGCAAGTGTCATGAATAAGTTATGTAGTACCCACATACGGCCACAAGGAGGAGCAAGAGAGCCATAAACCCATACTGTTTTTTGCCATAAAAACCCTAAACCTAACAATCAATCAAATGTATTTATAAAGCCCTTTTTACACCAGCAGATGTCACAAAGTGCTATACAGAAACTCTTACCCTACTTATAACCTATTTTAGCCGTAACCCTAACCCCTAATTCTAGGGTAGGGTAGCCTAGAACACTTTTAGAAACTATTTTAGTAATAATATTATCTTAGTAAATACAATTATTGTATTAAATGGCGTTTTGATTATTTTGTTGTTATTTTATTATATGTATAATTGCAAGACAGAACACTTGATAAATAAGACACATTTGTTTTATTTTTCAAATGTGTTTTGAATTGGGTGACCTAGTAACCTCTGTGTGAAAGTCCAGCAATTGGCTTGGGGCTGGTTTGAGACTGATCTAATACACTTTATTTCTCAGCTGCCTCACCAACGTCTGTACGTGAATTAATAACTTTTAATTGATAATTATTTCCAATAGATGGCAGCATAAGACCACGAAGCATCAGTTACAGGCTACAAGCAGAAATATGATTGACATAAAATAGCATGCAACCAAATACTATATGTCCCATGATTTTCTAAAATGGTCACTCATTACTTTAGTTAGCTATATATCTCGATTTAGGCCTGTGATGCTTTTGGAAGAGCAATTAAATAGTGACTATAGCAGGTGTTGAACCCCTTGTAAATAATCACTAGTCAGATGCTCCAACCTCAACCCTAGTATACATGCATTTTTTAAATATCAAATATTGTGATTAAACAACCTCGGAATAGATAAGACAAGAGTGCGTCTTCCAGCCCGCCAATATATTACATCATGCAACCCTCCCGGTTAGCAAATGTACCTCAACATGCCCCTCGCTTGTGCTAGAAGGCAGAGTGCTCGCTGCTGGTTGATGAATCTGACAATGAATGTACTAGGAAAATAAGTTTTCTTGACCAGAGGTGACTAAATTAATGTTCAGGCTTATTGATAATCGTTATAGTAATGAAGTATAATTTCAAAACATGAGCATAAAAACAGCTAATAATAAACATGAATCATCATTGTATTATTTCACAGTAATCTGTTAAATGCTTTTTCAGTCGTTCCTCTTGCGTTAGCAGTGTGGAAAGGGACAGTAAAAAGCATGTGCAGGAGTTTTCCTGTGAGGGGGAGTGGTGGTGTATCCAGGGAGAAAACTAAACTAACCTTCTGAAATGTCATTCGTGGTCTTATGCTGCCATCTATTGGAATTATTTAGCAACTGCAGTAGTACTGAATAAAGTATATCCTTACTAAAGTAGTAATTACTCAGAATTGCAAAATATGACTTTCTAGTTCATTTTACCACTTACAACCATATAATAACCATTTATAGCATTTACAAACAATGAAACTGACATAAACCAAAAACACCATACATTTAGTTAACTATATACTATTTATTTAGATGGGTGACATTATCTGCCAAAGTAACACCACTGTAGATAAAGAAGAGCTCTCCAGTAGGTGAACCAAAACATTCAAAGGCCATTTTCTCAAAATTGAGGTTACAAGTTTACCATCTTTCAAAGCAGAATTACTTTCCCATTGTTCCTCAACTGTAGTGTGTGATATACCTTTTTCTAGCTGAGTCTCTACTTTTATTTAAAAAAAACACAATTTCTCTGAGAGTGAGGCAGATATATATTATTAATGTGTAAAACCTAGCAGTACTACTTATTTCTCTGAGAGTGAGGCAGATATGTAGCATTAGGCAAAAAACAAGATTATTTGTCTCTCTGAAATGAAACCGTTAAGTGATAGATTTTAAACAAATACATGTCTCCAATCTCTTTCATAATTTCTTTAAACAACAAAAGCTACTTTACGAACATTTCTGAAAATGGATATATAGCGTTTTGGAATGAAACTCTTCTCATGATTCCCCATCTGAGCTCAGAGTAGATGAGAGATGTAATGTTTGTCTCTGTTGTGTTGAAGCCCAATCAAGCAGGAGAGACCAGCCTCCCCTGTACCCAGCTGTGTGTCCATGAAGAGTAACAAGTCTATGGGTAAACCTCCAAACTTTAGAGAGGGAGACTTTTCTACTGAACAAAGGTAAGAATAACTCATGGTTCATGGTCAGTGAGTTAAACAACACTGTCTCTAGTCATTTCTCCTCTCCCATTTTCCCATTTATTTTGGTTGTTTTCATAATCCATAGGCTAATCCTTTTTTCCATTTTCATAGTCCTAAAACAATATTAAATAAACACAACACTCCCTGTGTGTGTGTGTGTGTGTGTGTGTGTGTGTGTGTGTGTGTGTGTGTGTGTGTGTGTGTGTGTGTGTGTGTGTGGTGTGTGTGTGTGTGTGTGTGTGCACTCCCTGGATGAGGAGATGTAATCTCTATCCTGATTGCCTAGTCACTTTTACCCTTACCTACATGTAAAATATTACCTCAACTACCTGGTACCCCTTCACATTGACTCAGTACTGGTACTCCTTGTATATAGTCTAGTTATTACCTCAACTACCTGGTACCCCTGCACGTTGACTCAGTACTGGTACTCCTTGTATATAGTCTAGTTATTACCTCAACTACCTGGTACCCTGCACATTGACTCAGTACTGGTTCTCCTTGTATATAGTCTAGTTATTACCTCAACTACCTGGTACCCCTGCACATTGACTCAGTACTGGTACTCCTTGTATATAGTCTAGTTATTACCTCAACTACCTGGTACCCTGCACATTGACTCAGTACTGGTGCTCCTTGTATATAGTCTAGTTATTACCTCAACTACCTGGTACTCCTGGACATTGACTCAGTACAGGTACTCCTGGTATATAGTCTAGTTATTACCTCAACTACCTGGTACCCCTGGACATTGACTCAGTACTGGTACTCCTTATATATAGTCTAGTTATTACCTCAACTACCTGGTACCCCTGGACATTGACTCAGTACAGGTACTCCTGGTATATAGTCTAGTTATTACCTCAACTACCTGGTACCCCTGGACATTGACTCAGTACTGGTACTCCTTGTATATAGTCTAGTTATTACCTCAACTACCTGGTACCCCTGTACATGGACTCAGTACAGGTACTCCTGGTATATAGTCTAGTTATTACCTAAACTACCTGGTACCCCTGGACATTGACTCGGTACTGGTACTCCTTGTATATAGTCTAGATATTACCTCAACTACCTGGTACCCCTGTACATTGACTCAGTACTGGTACTCCTTATATATAGTCTAGTTATTACCTCAACTACCTGGTACCCCTGGACATTGACTCAGTACAGGTACTCCTGGTATATAGTCTAGTTATTACCTCAACTACATGGTACCCCTGGACATTGACTCAGTACAGGTACTCCTGGTATATAGTCTAGTTATTACCTCAACTACCTGGTACCCCTGCACGTTGACTCAGTACTGGTACTCCTTGTATATAGTCTAGTTATTACCTCAACTACCTGGTACCCCTGCACGTTGACTCAGTACTGGTACTCCTTGTATATAGTCTAGTTATTACCTCAACTACCTGGTACCTCTGGACATTAACTCAGTACTGGTACTCCTTATATATAGTCTAGTTATTACCTCAACTACCTGGTACCCCTGGACATTGACTCAGTACTGGTACTCCTTGTATATAGTCTAGTTATTACCTCAACTACCTGGTACCCCTGGACATTGACTCAGTACAGGTACTCCTGGTAAATAGTCTAGTTATTACCTCAACTACCTGGTACCCCTGGACATTGACTCAGTACTGGTACTCCTGGTATATAGTCTAGTTATTACCTCAACTACCTGGTACCCCTGGACATTGACTCAGTACTGGTACTCCTTGTATATAGTCTAGTTATTACCTCAACTACCTGGTACCCCTGTACATGGACTCAGTACTGGTACTCCTTATATATAGTCTAGTTATTACCTAAACTACCTGGTATCCTGCACGTTGACTCAGTACAGGTACTCCTGGTATATAGTCTAGTTATTACCTCAACTACCTGGTACCCCTGGACATTGACTCAGTACAGGTACTCCTGGTATATAGTCTAGTTATTACCTCAACTACCTGGTACCCCTGGACATTGACTCAGTACAGGTACTCCTGGTATATAGTCTAGTTATTACCTCAACTACCTGGTACCCCTGGACATTGACTCAGTACTGGTACTCCTGGTATATAGTCTAGTTATTACCTCAACTACCTGGTACCCCTGGACATTGACTCAGTACAGGTACTCCTTGTATATAGTCTAGTTATTACCTCAACTACCTGGTACCCTGTACATTGACTCAGTACAGGTACTCCTGGTATATAGTCTAGTTATTACCTCAACTACCTGGTACCCCTGGACATTGACTCAGTACAGGTACTCCTTGTATATAGTCTAGTTATTACCTCAACTACCTGGTACCCCTGCACATTGACTCAGTACAGGTAATCCTGGTATATAGTCTAGTTATTACCTCAACTACCTGGTACCCTGTACATTGACTCAGTACTGGTACTCCTTATATATAGTCTAGTTATTACCTCAACTACCTGGTACCCCTGGACATTGACTCGGTACTGGTACTCCTTGTATATAGCCTAGTTATTACCTCAACTACCTGGTACCCCTGGACATTGACTCAGATCCTACATCTGTAGCAATACACCTCTCTTTGATGTACATGGCTATATCAGGATTGACTTTTGACCATTTGACATCTTTTATTTACTGTTGTTTAGGCTGGTTGAATGAGTCGCGTATATATTTTAGTAGTATATATATTTTTTTATATTGTTAGCAAACTGATATGTACCCAAGTCTAGGTCCAAAAGACTTCTCAACAGCTTCTACCCCCAAGCCATAAGACTCCTGAACAGCTAATCATGGCTACCCGGACTATTTGCACTGCCCCCCAACCCCATCCTTTTTACGCTGCTGCTACTCTGTTAAGTATTTATGCATAGTCACTTTAACTCTACCCACATGTACATATTACCTCAACTACCTCAACTAGCCGGTGCCCCCGCACATTGACTCTGCAACGGTACCCCCCTGTATATATAGCCTCCCTACTGTCACTTTATTTTACTTCTGCTCTTTTTTCTCAACACTTTTTTGTTGTTGTTTTATCCTTACTTTTTTTTTTTTTTTTTTATAAATGCACTGTTGGTTAAGGGCTGTAAGTAAGCATTTCACTGAAATGTCTGCACCTGTTGTATTCGGCGCATGTGACCAATACAATTTGATTTGATTTGATTTGATTTGATTTGGAATTACTCAGAATTTCAAAATATGACATTTTCTATTTCTTTTGACCAGTTACGACCATAAAATAACCATTTATAGAATAACAAACAATGAAACTGACATAAATCAAAAACACCATACATTTAGTTAACTATATATTCATATATATACTTTTTATTTAGATGGGTGACGTTATCTGCCAAAGTAATACCACTGTAGGTAAAGAAGAGCTCTGAGAGTGAGGCAGATATATATTATTACTGTGTAAAACCTAGCAGTACTACTTATTTCTCTGAGAGTGAGGCAGATATATAATATTACTGTGTAAAACCTAGCAGTACTACTTATTTCTCTGAGAGTGAGGCAGATATATAATATTACTGTGTAAAGCCTAGCAGTACTACTTATTTCTCTGAGAGTGAGACAGATTTTAAACAAATACATGTCTCCAATCTCTTTCATAATTTCTTCAAACAATAAAAGCTAATTTACGAACATTTCTGAAAATGGATATATAGCGTTTTGGAATGAAACTTGTTTCCCCATCTGAGCTCAGAGTAGATGAGAGATGTAATGTTTGTCTCTGTTGTGTTGAAGTCCAATCAAGCAGGAGAGACCAGCCTCCCCTGTAACCAGCTGTGTGTCCATGAAGAGTGACTGGTCTATGGATCTACCTATGACCTTTAGAGAGGGATACTTTTCTACTGAACAAAGGTAAGAAGAACTCAAGGGTCATGGTCAGTGAGTTAAACAACACTGTCTCTAGTCATTTCTCCTCTCCCATTTTCACATTTATTTTTGTTGTTTTCATAATCCATAGGCTAAACCTTTTTTCCATTTTCATAGTCCTAAAACAATATTAAACTAACACAACATTCCCTCCCTGTGTGCATGTGTGTGTGTGTGTGCGTGTGAGTGTGTGTGTGTGTGTGTGTGTGTGTGTGTGTGTGTGTGTGTGTGTGTGTGTGTGTGTGTGTGTGTGTGTGTGTGTGTGTGTGTGTGTGTGTGTGTGTGTGTGTGTGTGTGTGTGTGTGTGTGTGTGTGTGTGTGTGTGTGTGTGTGTGTGTGTGTGTGTACTCCCTGGATGAGGAGATGTAATCTCATGTTTTGTCCACAGAAACCAACAGGAGAGATCAGAGTCAGAGATTCTCAGTGGTCAGTCTTCCCAGAGTCATCAAACAGACCTGGCCTCCATATTCAGTGTATGTGGTCCTGTTATGTACATTTGTTTTTGTTTACTTCAAGTAAAGTTGATCTGTCAATCATTCATTCATGTGTTAATGAGAAAGCATTTAGTCTCTTGCTTAACTTATTGACTTGATTGACTTGATTTATTTCAGTTGCTTGAGGAGAATATTATGACATTTGTGAAGAACGAGCTGAAGATGTTCAAGAGGATTCTTAGTCCAGAACTCCCAGAAGGCTTTGAGAGTCAGAAGCAGGATAAGGAAGTGGTGGATGCTGAAGATGGGAAGCAGGAGAGCAGTGCCAGAGAGGGGGCTCTGAAGATCACACTGCACGTCCTGAGGAAAATGAACCAGAAGGAGCTTGCTGACACACTGGAGAAAAGTAAGAGCTGTCTGCCTCATGTTGAATGCTGTTTTAGAACATTTAAAAGCTGTAGCTAAAGTACAGCTAAAGTAGCTGTGTAACTAAATGATATTGTAGTAGCCTTAACACAACACCTAGTGACCTCATCAAGGAGCAGCAGGGATGTGTTGTGTTGTGTTGTGTTGTGTTGTGTTGTGTTGTGTTGTGTTGTGTTGAGAGAGAGAGAGAGAGAGAGAGAGAGAGAGAGAGAGAGAGAGAGAGAGAGAGAGAGAGAGAGAGAGAGAGAGAGAGAGAGAGAGAGAGAGAGAGAGAGAGAGAGAGAACATAATCAGTCACACCAGTCTGTAATGCATTATGAAAACATTTATACAGTCAGTTAAGAGAACATTTATACAGTCAGTTAAGGGAATAAAGTATTATAATTTAAAATGTTATAACAGTCCTATAATACTGTAGGCATTAAAACAGATGTAATATTAATATCCTCTGTGTTATTTCTAGATTCAGATGAGCGTGCTGTGATTCTTCAACGTGAACTCAAATCTAATCTAAAGAAGAAGTTTCAACGTGTATTTGAGGGGATCGCTAAACAAGGAAACCCAACACTTCTCAATAAGATCTACACAGAGCTCTACATCACAGAGGGTGGAACAGGAGAGGTCAATAATGAACATGAGCTGAGACAGATTGAGACAACAACCAGGAAACAAGCAAGACCAGAGACTGCAATCAAATGTAACGACATCTTCAAACCCTTAACTGGACAAGACAAACTTATCAGAACTGTGCTGACAAAGGGAGTCGCTGGCATTGGAAAAACAGTCTCTGTGCAGAAGTTCATTCTGGACTGGGCTGAAGGAAAAGCAAATCAGGATGTCCAATTTGTATTTTCATTCCCTTTTCGGGAGCTGAATTTGATGAAAATGGAAAAACACACTTTGATTGAACTTCTCAATCACTTCTCAGAGGAAACCAAAGAATCAAGAATCTCCAACTACGACAAGTACAAAGTTCTGTTCATCTTTGATGGTCTGGATGAGTGCCGACTGCCCTTAGACTTCCAGAAGAACAAGATCTGTTGTGACGTCACAGAGTCAACCTCAGTGGATGTTCTGCTGACAAATCTCATCAAGGGAAATCTGCTTCCCTCTGCTCTCCTCTGGATAACTACACGACCTGCAGCAGCCAATAAGATCCCTACAGGGTGTGTTGACCAGGTGACAGAGGTACAAGGGTTCAATGACCCACAGAAGGAGGAGTACTTCAGGAAGAGATTCAATGATGAGGACCTGGCCAGCAGAATCATCTCACACATAAAGACATCAAGGACCCTCCACATCATGTGCCACATTCCAGTCTTCTGTTGGATTTCTGCAACCGTCCTTGAACACATGCTGAAACATAAGAGAGAAGAGATGCCCAAGACTCTGACTGAGATGTTCATACACCTTGTGGAGTTTCATACCAAACAGAAGAATGAAAAGTATCTTGGGAAAGAAGAGACAGGTCCACACTGGGATAAAGAGAGCATTCTGTCACTGGGAAAACTGGCTTTTCAACAGCTTATGAATGGCAATCTGATTTTCTATGAAGAAGATCTGAATGAGGCTGGCATTGATGTCAATGAAGCATCAGTGTACTCAGGATTGTGCACACAGCTCTTTAAAGAGGAATGTGTGCTGTACCAGGACAAGGTTTACTGCTTCGTGCATCTGAGCATTCAGGAGTTTCTGGCTGCTGTATATGTGTTCCTCTCATTCATCACCAACAATGAGAATCTAATGGCCGAATCTCAAGTTACTGAAGTTACTGTCTACAAGAGTGCTGTGGACAAAGCCTTACAAAGTGAGACAGGAAACCTGGACCTGTTCCTCCTCTTCCTTCTGGGCCTCTCACTGGAGTCCAATCAGAAGCACTTACGAGGTCTACTGACAAAGACAAGAAGCAGCTCACAGAGCCATGAAGAAACAGTCAAGTACATCAAGGAGAAGATCAGGGAGAATCCCTCTCCAGAGAGGTGCATCAATCTGTTCCACTGTCTGAATGAACTGAATGACCATTCTCTAGTGGAGGAGATCCAAAGCTACCTGAGATCAGGAAGTCTCTCAGAAGAAGAACTGTCACCTGCACAGTGGTCAGCTCTGGTCTTTGTGTTGCTGACTTCAGAAAAGGAGCTGGATGTGTTTGACCTGAAGAAATACTCCAGATCAGAGGAAGGTCTTCTGAGGCTGCTGCCAGTGGTCAAAGCCTCCAGAGCTGCTCTGTGAGTACATAAAATGACATTTAAGTACTAATCATCAGGAATAAATATTCCGTTTAGAGAAAAATATGTATTATTGAATAACATATTGAATCACTGCATTGATGTTCTCATTAGTATAACAATATGATCATAAATTTCTAGGAGACGGAAGATGAATCTATATGTTGTTTAAGAGACTAAACCAAATGCTGCTCTGTTAAATTAACAGTGTGTTTGTGAATCTCTTTGCAGGCTGTCAGGCTGTCTAGTCACAGAGGAAGGCTGTGCTTCTCTGGTCTCAGCTCTGAAGTCAAACCCCTCACACCTGAGAGAGCTGGATCTGAGTAACAATGACCTGAAGGATTCAGGAGTGAAGCTGCTCTCTGCTGGACTGGGGAATCACCACTGTAAACTGGAGACTCTGAGGTCAGTATTCCTGTAGTTGGTCAACAAGTGACAACTGTTCACCAGATCCACATGTGTTTACCAGGCACACATAGTCCACACCATTTGTGTTTGGACACTGAAGCTTACAGTTTTAAATTTGGTGCTATGCTCCAGCATTTTGGATTTGAGATAGAATGTTTCATATCAGCCAACAGTACAGAATGTCACCTTTTATTTGATGTTAATGGTGAGAGGTTAGCATGTTTTGTTGTAGCCTCTGTAACTTTCTCACTCATTATTATTCATGATTCATTCATTATTTTTCTTAATCATGGCATCATCAGGATTCATTTAGTAGTGTTTAGAAACATGTTATCTACTCACTTAGACTGAAAATTTCTCCAGTCATCATCCACCATTCAGTTACTATTGGATAAAACATAACCCAAAACACAACCAAAACAAACTGCAAATGCAACCAATGAGTTTGGCACCAAATACTCAACTTTTGACTACTTTAATACACTATAAGTGAATTGGTCAGAATACTTATGACTTCGTCAAATGGGGGGACTAGATACATAAAGTGCTTTCATTTCTTAACGGTGAAACAGATATGTATTAAAATACCCTCAAATAAAAGGTGACATTATATACTGTCACCTCATATGAAACATTTGATCTCAAATCCAAAATGTTGGAGTATAGAGCCACATTTAAAATGTTAGCTTCACTGTCAAAATAGATATACTGTGGACTGTATACTCAATACAATCTAAATCTGATACCTCACTGTCTGTCTTTTGACTGATACTGCTTTTTAAACTGCTCTGGTCAGTCTACTCAAATATTTGTCATATGCATTTTTCTATCTACAAGCAATACTTTGATAATTTATCATTTCTAATAATGATACATTCATTTATGAATAGATATGTCAGGTTTCAGGACACTGATATATCTGAAAATGTTGAAAAAATATACTGCCACTATTTTCACCACCAAAGAATAGCAGTGTGATTTTAATATGATTTGACTCTTTGCAGGCTGTCAGGCTGTCTAGTCACAGAGGAAGGCTGTGCTTCTCTGGTCTCAGCTCTGAAGTCAAACCCCTCACACCTGAGAGAGCTGGACCTGAGCTACAATCACCCAGGAGACTCAGGAGTCAGACTGCTCTCTGCTGGACTGGAGGATCCACACTGCAGACTGGAGAAACTCAAGTATGTAGAGGGTTTATGTCAATGTTCATATCAGACATGTTGGAGTTATCAGGTTAGTTAAGACAAACATTCTGACCACCACTTGGACTAAGTTATATAAAGATTGTGTGTGTGTGTGTGTGTGTGTGTGTGTGTGTGTGTGTGTGTGTGTGTGTGTGTGTGTGTGTGTGTGTGTGTGTGTGTGTGTGTGTGTGTGTGTGTGTGTGTGTGTGTTTGAGTTCAGGTGTATCCCTCAATGACTGTCTGTTCTTCTGCTTACCGCTACAGTGTGGAACATGGTGGAGAGAACACAATGAAACCTGGACTTAGAAAATGTGAGTGTTGACTGCTGTGAAAAATATGACTAAGAATAAGTCTTAATTCAAGTGAAGTCAAAGTCAAAGACCACCATCATTACTTACTTGGTCATATTAAATATCAGCTGTAGTTCTACAGAAGCACAAATCAGGGACACCAAAGTTACAAAGAGTTGCTTTGACAATGTGTGTTTGTCTGTGTCTGTATTCGTGTTACTTTAGAAATGTGTGTGTGTGTGTGTGTGTGTGTGTGTGTGTGTGTGTGTGTGTGTGTGTGTGTGTGTGTGTGTGTGTGTAATTAATGGGAATAAGTGTGTTTTATATTACCATACAGTATAACATATGATCATTCAACAAGTCTCAAGTTACCTTAACTTCTCCTTTTGATACCTAGAAACATCTACATTAAATGAATTAGTGAAAAGTGAGTTAACATTCTAATGTGAATGATGATGATTTCTAATATTGTGTCTGGTTTCATCCATCAGATGTCTGTGATCTCACACTGGACCTAAACACAGTAAACAGATGCCACTCTCTGTCTGAGGAGAACAGAAAGGTGACATGTAGGAGAGAGAAGCAGCCGTATCCTGATCACCCAGAGATATTTGAGGACTATGGACAGGTGCTGTGTAGAGAGGGTCTGACTGGGCGCTGTTACTGGGAGGTAGAGTGGAGTGGGAGAGGGGCTGTTATAGGAGTGGCATATAAAGGAATCAGCATGAGAGGATGGGGTGATGACTGTAGGATTGGATGGAATAACAAGTCCTGGAGTCTGTTCTGCTCTGACAACCGTTACTCTGCCTGTCACAATAAGAAGTCCACTACCATAGACGTCCCCTCCTCCAGCCCCCACAGAGTAGGAGTGTATCTGGACTGGCCAGCCGGCACTCTGTCCTTCTACAGAGTCTCCTCTGACACACTGACCCACCTGAACACATTCCACTCCACATTCACTGAGCCCCTCTATCCAGGGTTTAGGGTTTGGTATAATGGGGACTCAGTGTCCCTGTAAATAATAACC
>NW_028159039.1:424566-527066 GCF_964263955.1 Coregonus lavaretus | reverse complement strand
TGGGGGTTTGTATGTGTTGAGATGATCACGTTCCAGATAAATGGTTGAACTGATTCCTGCCTCCTGTCTCATCATTATTGAATTGTTATACCGCCGGTGGCAACAGTGGGGTGCATGGTGCTGAGGAAGCTAACACTTATTTATTTAACATCTGTACACCGTGAGTGTTGCTATACCACTCTCCATCACACCGTGAGTGTTGCTTTACCACTCTCCATCACACTGTGAGTGTTGCTTTACCACTCTCCATCACACCGTGAGTGTTGCTTTACCACTCTCCATCACACCGTGAGTGTTTCTTTACCACTCTCCATCACACCGTGAGTGTTGCTTTACCACTCTCCATCACACCGTGAGTGTTGCTTTACCACTCTCCATCACACCGTGAGTGTTGCTTTACCAGCAGCTTCTGCCTTTGTTTGTTCACTGTTCTGAGCAGGATAGTCTTCTTTCCAATCAACTTGTCTGACAGGGAAATTGATGTGAAGAATCTGTCTATGGTCCCATTTCTGCCTTTGCCCATGTAAGGCTCCACGTGTCTCAAAACCACAGTCACTCACCCGCTGGCCTGGTTTCATCTTTCCCCAGATATGGAAAGACATTGAGCAAGTTGGTTTCGACATCCGCTGCTAACCAAAACAGAAGTCACATGCATCATTATCAGTTTCTATCTGGTTTCTATTGGCCATTCATCCATTGACGACAGAACAGCATATTTTAACTGGATGATGTTACTAGTTTCTGCTTAGTTGCCAGAGCAATGCTGCCGCTGGAGTGGTCATGTGCTAAATACATTGACAGCACGGATATTGTTGAAAATAGTGACATTTGGAAATAGAGCTGCACCTCTTGAATGTTGAGAGTTATTTGATAAAGGTAAGTGTCATAGAAACTGCAGAATATGCTCTTTCAGATACAGCACTATATAGAAATCACAATGTTTTACCTGCATGTGACTCTGAAGGAGGATTTGATAAAGAGATGCTCCTTTCCCTGCGTCTTTACGTTCAGCTCAGCGGTCTCCCCACCCTGATAATAAAGTGGTTTATTGGTAGCTTCCACTAGATGGCAGTAAACACCTGCTGTAGCTAAACTTTACAACAGTATGTGTTCGGTTTCTTGGTCCTGGTGACTCCTGGGCCCTTATTCATAAAGGCAGTGTCTCAGAGGAGGAGTGCTGATCTAGGATCAGGTCCCCCCTGTCCATCTAATCTGTTTCATTATGATCTAAAAGGCTAAACTGATCCCAGATCAGTACTCCTACTCTTTATGAATACTGTCACAGGTGACTCCTCAAGATGAGGCTCATGATTTATAAGTTATATTCTTTAAGAATCACTTAATATCATTAATTGAACTGCTTTGCCATGAACAGATCTGTGATGTCTTAACTTAAAGGTGCTATATAGACTTTATGGTTATTTTAATGGGGTTGAACATTCATCCCATCAGATTGTGTGTATTTATGAGTTCAGAAAAATACTGACTTGGAAGCATCTCTCTGACCCGACCCTGCTGAAACACACCCAAGTAAAGACCACATAGCTACAGTTATATGCTTGTCTGTTTTTACCCACTTTTAGAGCCAATTATGGACTGGCATCCATATGAATCAGTGGAATATACAGACTAGTTAACCATGAATAATGTTTACATATATTGCACTACTCATCTCATATGTATATACTGCATTCTATTCTATAATATTCTACTGTAACTTAGTCCATGCTGCTCTTTCATTGCTTGTCCATATATGTATATATTCTTAAATCACATTCCTTACTAGTTTTGTGTGTATTGGGTATATGTTGTGAAATTGTTAGATATTACTTGTTAGATATTACTGCACTGTCGGAGCTAGAAGCACAAGCATTTCACTACACCCGCTATAACATCTGCTAAACACGTGTATGTGACAAATAAAATGTGTACAATGCATTTCCAATCGCGGAAAGCAAACAATAATGTAGAATGCACTACCAGGACTTATCGGTCCAATGCAGCTTGGACGCAGCTACCAAGCTGTCTTCCCACAAGAGTGCCGTCCTACGCTGCGTATGATAACAGAGACATTAGTATTCCATAGCAACGAGTTGTTTATGGCAACACTATAGCTACATCGTTACTCAACCATTGGTCAAGGTCTGCCAACCCTCATCTATGTAATGCAAAGCACCTCTTCTACATTAGAAAACAACATTAAAAACAATCTGAAGATATTATAAACCAAACCTTTCCAATCCAATCACAGAAATCAAGCAGTAGACTTGGCAGCAACGCCAATAAAGAAAATCACGTCTACGCCTATTTCTGACGTTTGCCACGCATTTCCAAAAGCTAGCAAATAACTAAATACTCCAAGCCCAGCCAGGCTGCCTGTTCTTACCCAGATTCAAAAGAGTTGCAGCCGCCTTGATGCTGTGTTGAACCTCCTCAGCAGTCTCTCCTTCCACTCCCCACGGAATTTGCTTGTAAGATCCCTCTCAAATGCCAGTTGAATCAGCTGCTCTTTCCTCCTGTGCAACATGCTCCGTCTGTGCTCACTGAATACGTTTTAGATTTTTTTTTGAAAAGGAGTTCTCGCAAATTGCCGTGGATGCTCCAAATGTTAATCCCAGCTTCAATGCCATCATCACAGTAGACATTGCTGTTAGAGGCCCGGAGAATCTCTCCAAAATGTTCTGCGTTGTCCATTTTTCTTCTCCAGATCGGGCGATTTCAGTCTGTAGAAACTGGCGTGCGACAGTAAAGTCAGTCCAGCAGTGGTTTCACTTTTTCCACATCCATAAAGGTTTCATTCTCTGGGTGCAAGGCAAGTTGGCTGTTTCGTTGGTTAAATCTTGCTGACATTTCTCCCTGTACAGCATCCAGAGTGGTGAAAAACAGCCTGTTGCACTCCCTCTCATTGTCCTCTTCTAGCTGGCCCATTGTTGTTTCGACCACATATTCTTTCAGATTACGACTCACTACTCTTGGCCGTTTGCTTGGAGCGGGGGTGTCTGTGTGCTTGTATTTCTCCCATAACTCATCAAACTGCATCTGCCTTGCAGCAGTCACTCTCTGCCTTTGAACCACATGCTACAAAATGTCAGTTTTCTCCCACAGTACAGGCGGGTTGGGTATTTCCCCAGACAAACCTGCGCTGGCTCCTCATCACCGAGGTCGTCAGGCACTAACGGAGGCGTCGGTGCTTGTAATATACTGCCGGTGCTGCTGCTAGGTTCGGTCTTGGTGGCTGCAGGCCCCTCCTCGGGTTGGTTACCTCCTATGTCACCAGGCTGCAAGACGGTTGAGCAGGTGCCTTTGCTGCTGGGCTCAGCGGCCTTGGCCTCGGTGATTAGCGTCGGCTCAGCGGCCTTGGCCTCGGTGATTAGCGTCGGCCCAGCGGCCTTGGCCTCGGTGATTAGCGTCGGCTCAGCGGCCTTGGCCTCGGTGATTAGCGTTGGCTCAGCGGCCTTGGCTTCGGTGATTAGCGTCGGCTCAGCGGCCTTGGCCTCGGTGATTAGCGTCGGCCCAGCGGCCTTGGCCTCGGGGATTAGCGTTGGCTCAGCGGCCTTGGCTTCGGTGATTAGCGTCGGCTCAGCGGCCTTGGCCTCGGTGATTAGTGTCGGCTCAGCGGCCTTGGCCTCGGTGATTAGCGTCGGCTCAGCGGCCTTGGCTTCGGTGATTAGCGTCGGCTCAGCGGCCTTGGCCTCGGTGATTAGCGTCGACCAGCAGCCTTGCCTTTGGCCTCTATGTGGCAGGCTTCTCCTCCTCCCCGCCCCTTTGATCCGATGCTGCCGTTGTGCCCTGGCGAAGCCACTTTCTAATATCAATCATACTATCAGCTACCTACCAAACTGTTAACATTAGCTAAATTCCATCCAGCTGCGCGGTGAATGTTTTTTTTTAACACCTTTATTGAGACCATGAGAGCAACATTGCCATGTTCAACATTTCATTTGGCAGAAATAATAATACATATCAAAAAATATATATTGTATTATTTTCCCCTCCACTAAATGGTCTTTCTCAACCAAACAACATCTAGGCAAAACTAAACACCTGAACGTTTGTGGTGTGTGTGTGCGTGTGTGTGTCTGTATGTGTGTGTCTGTGTGTATGTTTGTGTGTCTGTATGTGCGTGTCTGTATGTGTGTGTGTCTGTATGTGCGTGTCTGTGTGTGTGTGTGTGTCTGTATGTGCGTGTCTATGTGTGTGTGTGTCTGTATGTGTGTGTGTGTGTCTGTGACTGAATGTTGGACATGTTCATTTAATCAGAGTCACAGTTGTGACAGTGGTATGGCTGTCCTGGGGTTCAGGCTTGGTGACAGTGGTATGGCTGTCCTGGGGTTCAGGCTTGGTGACAGTGGTATGGCTGTCCTGGGGTTCAGGCTTGGTGACAGTGGTATGGCTGTCCTGGGGTTCAGGCTTGGTGACAGTGGTACGGCTGTCCTGGGGTTCAGGCTTGGTGACAGTGGTACGGCTGTCCTGGGGTTCAGGCTTGGTGACAGTGGTATGGCTGTCCTGGGGTTCAGGCTTGGTGACAGTGGTATGGCTGTCCTGGGGTTCATGCTTGGTGACAGTGGTATGGCTGTCCTGGGGTTCAGGCTTGGTGAGCCCATCATTCCCAACACTGCACCCAGACCTCCTTTGACATGGAATTGTTAAAGTGCTCCATGGACACAATGCCATTTCCCCCTTTTGCACCCTCGTGGCGCAGGGCCTGCATGGGGAACACAGTGAGGGAGAAACTCTCTTCAGCTGGTAGTGCTAATGAGAGAAGGGTGTGGTGGACTGTACAGGTTGGTCCTCAGGGTGAGCGGTACTGTGGTCAATGTCTCCACCTAGTGGTCAATTACACAAATGGAACCACTAAAACAATTTGGGAGACAGGGCAATCATATTTCAACTGCAGTAGATATCATTGATGTAAAACCATTGCTATATAACACATGTTCAATATGTTAGGTATTGGAAAATAAACAACAACAAGTTGGGGGGGACTGGACTAACAAGGGAATGGACTCTTCACAAAACATACTATAGTCCTTTTCCAGGTTAAGACCTCTGGGGACTAACGTCTCTAAAACATACTATAGTCCTTTTCCAGGTTAAGACCTCTGGGGACTAAAGTCTCTAAAACATACTATAGTCCTTTTCCAGGTTAAGACCTCTGGTGACTAAAGTCTCTAAAACATACTATAGTCCTTTTCCAGGTTAAGACCTCTGGGGACTAAAGTCTCTAAAACATACTATAGTCCTCTTCCAGGTTAAGACCTCTGGGGACTAAAGTCTCTAAAACATACTATAGTCCTTTTCCAGGTTAAGACCTCTGGTGACTAAAGTCTCTAATACATACTATAGTCCTTTTCCAGGTTAAGACCTCTGGGGACTAAAGTCTCTAAAACATACTATAGTCCTTTTCCAGGTTAAGACCTCTGGGGACTAAAGTCTCTAAAACATACTATAGTCCTTTTCCAGGTTAAGACCTCTGGGGACTAAAGTCTCTAAAACATACTATAGTCCTTTTCCAGGTTAAGACCTCTGGGGACTAAAGTCTCTAAAACATACTATAGTCCTTTTCCAGGTTAAGACCTCTGGGTACTAAAGTCTCTAAAACATACTATAGTCCTTTTCCAGGTTAAGACCTCTGGGGACTAAAGTCTCTAAAACATACTATAGTCCTTTTCCAGGTTAAGACCTCTGGGGACTAAAGTCTCCAAAACATACTATAGTCCTTTTCCAGGTTAAGACCTCTGGGTACAAAAGTCTCTAAAACATACTATAGTCCTTTTCCAGGTTAAGACCTCTGGGGACTAAAGTCTCTAAAACATACTATAGTCCTTTTCCAGGTTAAGACCTCTGGGGACTAAAGTCTCTAAAGCATACTATAGTCCTTTTCCAGGTTAAGACCTCTGGGGACTAAAGTCTCTAAAACATACTATAGTCATTTTCCAGGTTAAGACCTCTGGGGACTAAAGTCTCTAAAACATACTATAGTCCTTTTCCAGGTTAAGACCTCTGGGGACTAAAGTCTCTAAAACATACTATAGTCCTTTTCCAGGTTAAGACCTCTGGGGACTAAAGTCTCTAAAACATACTATAGTCCTTTTCCAGGTTAAGACCTCTGGGGACTAAAGTCTCTAAAACATACTATAGTCCTTTTCCAGGTTAAGACCTCTGGGGACTAAAGTCTCTAAAACATACTATAGTCCTTTTCCAGGTTAAGACCTCTGGGGACTAACGTCTCTAAAACATACTATAGTCCTTTTCCAGGTTAAGACCTCTGGGGTCTAAAGTCTCTAAAACATACTATAGTCCTTTTCCAGGTTGAGACCTCTGGGGACTAAAGTCTCTAAAACATTCTATAGTCCTTTTCCAGGTTAAGACCTCTGGGGACTAAAGTCTCTAAAACATACTATAGTCCTTTTCCAGGTTAAGACTTCTGGGGTCTAAAGTCTCTAAAACATACTATAGTCCTTTTCCAGGTTAAGACCTCTGGGGACTAAAGTCTCTAAAACATACTATAGTCCTTTTCAGGTTAAGACCTCTGGGGACTAAAGTATCTAAAACATACTATAGTCCTTTTCCAGGTTAAGACCTCTGAGGACTAAAGTCTCTAAAACATACTATAGTCCTTTTCCAGGTTAAGACCTCTGGGGACTAAAGTCTCTAAAACATACTATAGTCCTTTTCCAGGTTAAGACCTCTGGGGACTAAAGTCTCTAAAACATACTATAGTCCTTTTCCAGGTTAAGACCTCTGGGGACTAAAGTCTCTAAAACATACTATAGTCCTTTTCCAGGTTAAGACCTCTGGGGACTAAAGTCTCTAAAACATACTATAGTCCTTTTCCAGGTTAAGACCTCTGGGGACTAAAGTCTCTAAAACATACTATAGTCCTTTTCCAGGTTAAGACCTCTGGGGACTAAAGTCTCTAAAACATACTATAGTCCTTTTCCAGGTTAAGACCTCTGGGTACTAAAGTCTCTAAAACATACTATAGTCCTTTTCCAGGTTAAGACCTCTGGGGACTAAAGTCTCTAAAACATACTATAGTCCTTTTCCAGGTTAAGACCTCTGGGGACTAAAGTCTCCAAAACATACTATAGTCCTTTTCCAGGTTAAGACCTCTGGGTACAAAAGTCTCTAAAACATACTATAGTCCTTTTCCAGGTTAAGACCTCTGGGGACTAAAGTCTCTAAAACATACTATAGTCCTTTTCCAGGTTAAGACCTCTGGGGACTAAAGTCTCTAAAGCATACTATAGTCCTTTTCCAGGTTAAGACCTCTGGGGACTAAAGTCTCTAAAACATACTATAGTCATTTTCCAGGTTAAGACCTCTGGGGACTAAAGTCTCTAAAACATACTATAGTCCTTTTCCAGGTTAAGACCTCTGGGGACTAAAGTCTCTAAAACATACTATAGTCCTTTTCCAGGTTAAGACCTCTGGGGACTAAAGTCTCTAAAACATACTATAGTCCTTTTCCAGGTTAAGACCTCTGGGGACTAAAGTCTCTAAAACATACTATAGTCCTTTTCCAGGTTAAGACCTCTGGGGACTAAAGTCTCTAAAACATACTATAGTCCTTTTCCAGGTTAAGACCTCTGGGGACTAACGTCTCTAAAACATACTATAGTCCTTTTCCAGGTTAAGACCTCTGGGGTCTAAAGTCTCTAAAACATACTATAGTCCTTTTCCAGGTTGAGACCTCTGGGGACTAAAGTCTCTAAAACATTCTATAGTCCTTTTCCAGGTTAAGACCTCTGGGGACTAAAGTCTCTAAAACATACTATAGTCCTTTTCCAGGTTAAGACTTCTGGGGTCTAAAGTCTCTAAAACATACTATAGTCCTTTTCCAGGTTAAGACCTCTGGGGACTAAAGTCTCTAAAACATACTATAGTCCTTTTCAGGTTAAGACCTCTGGGGACTAAAGTATCTAAAACATACTATAGTCCTTTTCCAGGTTAAGACCTCTGAGGACTAAAGTCTCTAAAACATACTATAGTCCTTTTCCAGGTTAAGACCTCTGGGGACTAAAGTCTCTAAAACATACTATAGTCCTTTTCCAGGTTAAGACCTCTGGGGACTAAAGTCTCTAAAACATACTATAGTCCTTTTCCAGGTTAAGACCTCTGGGGACTAAAGTCTCTAAAACATACTATAGTCCTTTTCCAGGTTAAGACCTCTGGGGACTAAAGTCTCTAAAACATACTATAGTCCTTTTCCAGGTTAAGACCTCTGGGGACTAACGTCTCTAAAACATACTATAGTCCTTTTCCAGGTTAAGACCTCTGGGGTCTAAAGTCTCTAAAACATACTATAGTCCTTTTCCAGGTTGAGACCTCTGGGGACTAAAGTCTCTAAAACATTCTATAGTCCTTTTCCAGGTTAAGACCTCTGGGGACTAAAGTCTCTAAAACATACTATAGTCCTTTTCCAGGTTAAGACTTCTGGGGTCTAAAGTCTCTAAAACATACTATAGTCCTTTTCCAGGTTAAGACCTCTGGGGACTAAAGTCTCTAAAACATACTATAGTCCTTTTCAGGTTAAGACCTCTGGGGACTAAAGTATCTAAAACATACTATAGTCCTTTTCCAGGTTAAGACCTCTGAGGACTAAAGTCTCTAAAACATACTATAGTCCTTTTCCAGGTTAAGACCTCTGGGGACTAAAGGCTCTAAAAAATATTATAGTCCTTTTCCAGGTTAAGACTTCTGGGGACTAAAGTCTCTAAAACATAATATAGTCCTTTTCCCGGTTAAGACCTCTGGGGACTAAAGTCTCTAAAACTACTATAGTCCTTTTCCAGGTTAAGACCTCTGGGGACTAAAGTCTCTAAAACATACTATAGTCCTTTTCCAGGTTAAGACCTCTGGGGACTAAAGTCTCTAAAACATACTATAGTCCTTTTCCAGGTTAAGACCTATGGGGACTAAAGTCTCTAAAACATACTATAGTCCTTTTCCAGGTTAAGACCTCTGGGGACTAAAGTCTCTAAAACATACTATAGTCCTTTTCCAGGTTAAGACCTCTGGGGACTAACGTCTCTAAAACATACTATAGTCCTTTTCCAGGTTAAGGCCTCTGGGGTCTAAAGTCTCTAAAACATACTATAGTCCTTTTCCAGGTTGAGACCTCTGGGGACTAAAGTCTCTAAAACATTCTATAGTCCTTTTCCAGGTTAAGACCTCTGGGGACTAAAGTCTCTAAAACATACTATAGTCCTTTTCCAGGTTAAGACTTCTGGGGTCTAAAGTCTCTAAAACATACTATAGTCCTTTTCCAGGTTAAGACCTCTGGGGACTAAAGTCTCTAAAACATACTATAGTCCTTTTCAGGTTAAGACCTCTGGGGACTAAAGTATCTAAAACATACTATAGTCCTTTTCCAGGTTAAGACCTCTGAGGACTAAAGTCTCTAAAACATACTATAGTCCTTTTCCAGGTTAAGACCTCTGGGGACTAAAGGCTCTAAAACATATTATAGTCCTTTTCCAGGTTAAGACCTCTGGGGACTAAAGTCTCTAAAACATAATATAGTCCTTTTCCCGGTTAAGTCCTCTGGGGACTAAAGTCTCTAAAACTACTATAGTCCTTTTCCAGGTTAAGACCTCTGGGGACTAAAGTCTCTAAAACATACTATAGTCCTTTTCCAGGTTAAGACCTCTGGGGACTAAAGTCTCTAAAACATACTATAGTCCTTTTCCAGGTTAAGACCTCTGGGGACTAAAGTCTCTAAAACATCCTATAGTCCTTTTCCAGGTTAAGACCTCTGGGGACTAAAGTCTCTAAAACATACTATAGTCCTTTTCCAGGTTAAGACCTATGGGGACTGAAGTCTCTAAAACATACTATAGTCCTTTTCCAGGTTAAGACCTCTGGGGACTAAAGTCTCTAAAACATACTATAGTCCTTTTCCAGGTTAAGACCTCTGGGGACTAAAGTCTCTAAAACATACTATAGTCCTTTTACAGGTTAAGACCTCTGGGGACTAAAGTCTCTAAAACATACTATAGTCCTTTTCCAGGTTAAGACCTCTGGGGACATAAGTCTCTAAAACATACTATAGTCCTTTTCCAGGTTAAGACCTCTGGGGACTAAAGTCTCTAAAACATACTATAGTCCTTTTCCAGGTTAAGACCTCTGGGGACTAAAGTCTCTAATAAAAAGCATGAGCTGGCGCACCCCCAGAGAACATTATTTAGTGTAGAGGTGCTGACTAACAGAGAATGAACTGGAAGATATAAAAATATATAGAGAGAGTCTCACACTCTGTATATCAACTGATGTCATGAATGATTGAACCAGGTTATGTAGACAAACAGTTCAATTAGTGCAACCATGAAAATAGAGAAGGGTGTGTCAACTGTGGGACCTTATATAGACAGGTGTGTGCCTTTCCAAATCATGTCCAATCAATTGAATTTACCAAAGATGGACTCCAATCAAGTTGTAGAAACAGCTCAATGATGATCAATGGAAACAGGATGCACCTGGGCTCATTTTAGTGTCTCATAACAAAGGGTCTGAATACTTATGTACATACGTCTTTTTCATTTTGAATTTTTATACATTTGCAAACATTTCTATAAACCTGTTTTTCGCTTTGTCATTATGGGGTATTGTGTGTAGATTGATGAGGACATTATTTTATTTAATCCATTTTATAATAAGGCCGTAACGTAACAAAATGTGGAAAAAGTCAAGGGGTCACCTCTTTTCCATGTTAAATGTCAATAATAATATGAATAATAATATAGTGTGTCACTGTTTGTTAAGGTAGTTAGACAGTGCAGCAACACAAGGCCATGTCCCATGTCTCTAACATATTTAGACAGTGCAGCAACACAAGGCCATGTCCCATGTCTCTAACATATTTAGACAGTGCAGCAACACAAGGCCATGTCCCATGTCTCTAACATATTTAGACAGTGCAGCAACACAAGGCCATGTCCCATGTCTCAAACATATGTTTTATTAATTAAAAGTAGTCTATATGTTGTCTTTCAATCTGTTATTTTCTAAACATGATAAAGGATCATTGTTGCATCCTAAGATGCTGGGTTCTTTTACTGAAGACTCCGAAGCGTACTTATAATAAACTGAACAGATTTATTTCATGTTCTCCTTAACACATTCCAGTGGACCACTCTCTACAGCGTCTTCAGCCCAACTCCCCAATACATCATTGAACTTTTACCGCCCTTGCATGTCGTAATCCAATCACTTCAATGCTAGAGTGGAAAACCCAATGTCATTTGTTAATTCAAATAAACTCCTGCATACAAATCCCATTGGCTATTTGCAACCATTTTAAATCTAAACTCGTTAACACGTAATACATTTCTCAATACACCAAACTCCTCCCCGGAAATTTTCACTTCCTCTGAAAACATCCTTGACGAACATCATGAGTTTTCCAAAACAGTCTTTCACTTCTCAACTCATATACAACCTGTTTACAGATCCAATCGGTCCGGAGGCCTTCTGACCCTTTTTGGCCTCTCATGATGCTCTGGACCCTCAGGCTCACGGCCTGGAACAATCTGTGTGTCTGTATTGGTGCCCATCCCAGTGGTAGTGTCCAAGTCCCAACCAGAGATGTTCCACTTTGACACATTCAGCTCTTCTCTTTCATTGTGTTGCATCATCATTTGATCCACATGCTTCTTACACAGTTTTTCCCTCAGTCTGCACTAAGTAGGTTACAGGACCAAGTAGCCTTTTCACAACCCCGGGTCTCCATTTCTCTCTCTCTCTCCTCCCCGGTAATCTGGGACAAGCACTGTTTGTTCCGACTGTAAAAAACGAAGCCTCTTGCCCAACCCCTTGTCCTGTATCTTAGACTGCATGTCAGCTGAAAAGCTGGGTTTAACCAGTGATAACCTTGTATGTCTGAGTCTAACCTGGGCCATCTCCTTACCATGTCTTCTATGTCTGAGTCTAACCTGGGCCATCTCCTTACCATGTCTTCTATGTCTGAGTCTAACCTGGGCCATCTCCTTACCATGTCTTCTATGTCTGAGTCTAACCTGGGCCATCTCCTTACCATGTCTTCTATGTCTGAGTCTAACCTGGGCCATCTCCTTACCATGTCTTCTATGTCTGAGTCTAACCTGGGCCATCTCCTTACCATGTCTTCTACGTCTGAGTCTAACCTGGGCCATCTCCTTACCATGTCTTCTATGTCTGAGTCTAACCTGGGCCATCTCCTTACCATGTCTTCTATGTCTGAGTCTAACCTGGGCCATCTCCTTACCATGTCTTCTATGTCTGAGTCTAACCTGGGCCATCTCCTTACCATGTCTTCTATGTCTGATTCTAACCTGGGCCATCTCCTTACCATGTCTTCTATGTCTGAGTCTAACCTGGGCCATCTCCTTACCATGTCTTCTATGTCTGATTCTAACCTGGGCCATCTCCTTACCATGTCTTCTATGTCTGAGTCTAACCTGGGCCATCTCCTTACCATGTCTTCTATGTCTGAGTCTAACCTGGGCCATCTCCTTACCATGTCTTCTATGTCTGAGTCTAACCTGGGCCATCTCCTTACCATGTCTTCTATGTCTGAGTCTAACCTGGGCCATCTCCTTACCATGTCTTCTATGTCTGAGTCTAACCTGGGCCATCTCCTTACCATGTCTTCTATGTCTGAGTCTAACCTGGGCCATCTCCTTACCATGTCTTCTATGTCTGAGTCTAACCTGGGCCACTAAAAGTGTCTCCTTGCCAGAGCTTCCATTTGAACCATGCTCCAGTGGTTTTCATGTAGCTCCTTCAGTAGGTTCCTCTGTAGAGTAGCCGGCACCACCGCCCTCATACCCCATAACACACAATCACTGTCTACAGTGAGCTCATCCCTTCTCACCCAATCAGGCTTTAGTTCAGGATCAGTAACGTGGTTAGGTCACCCTGTAAGTGGGAAGTGCTTCACTTTAGCCAAACCCTTGTCCTTGGTAGTTTCCCTGGCTGTGTCCTTAGCTACAATGGGAAGTACATCTACAAATGCCACTGGAGAGTTTGGATTGCTCTGAAATGGGAAGTACATCTACAAATGACACTGGATAGTTTGGATTGCTCTGAAATGGGAAGTACATCTACAAATGACACTGGATAGTTTGGATTGCTCTGTGCCCCCCTTCCCCCTCATGGGAAGCCTAGATAACCCATCAGCATTAGCATGCTGCTGACAGGTCTTGTATTGTATGTCAGACTGATATGCAGCTGAGAGGACTTGTATTGTATGTCATACTGATATGCAGCTGAGAGGACTTGTATTGTATCTATTCATCTGGTAGAAACCCTTGTTTATAGTCAGGAAATGCTTTGACTCTTGATCTACCTCCACTTGCTGGTAGTTCCTATGTAAGGTCTAACTTTGTGAACTGTTTAGCCCCGGCTAGAGTAGCAAACAAGTCCTGGGTCTTTGGTAAGGGGTACTGGTCCACATCCACCCATGCATTTACAGTCACCTTGTAATCATGACATATTCTGACACCCCCGTTTTGTCTTTGGAAGGCAAACTATAGGTGCTGCCCATTCACTATATTCTAATGGTGTGATCCCTCCTTGTTTTTCTATCTCTGTAAGCTGTTTGTCTACTGCCTCTCTGAGTGCATAAGGTCTAGCCTTATAAAACATTGGAACGGCTTTCTCTGACGCTTGAATGTTGGCTTTAACTCCCTTTACCACACCCATTTCACCACTAAACACCTCAGCATATTTATCGCCCAGCTGTGCAACTGGGTCTGACACATGGTTCACTCTTGACCAATCTAATTTTAGGTGCTGAATCCAGTTTGTCCCCATTATCGTAGGACCCCTTCCCTATTGACACTAATAGGGGTAGTGGTAACACCTGAGCACCACATTTCACTTTAACCTCCAGCTTTCCCAATAACTGAATAGGCTGAGCTGAGTAAGTTCTCAAAACAACATCACATGGTTGCAGTTTATGCTTCTTAAATATGCTGTTGTACAGCTTCGCTGAGATAAAACATGATGTGATACTCTCAACTTCTCTTTTACCAGAACCGAGAAGTTTCCGAAAGGAGACTGTTGGGAAGAGCTATAGGAGAACAGGTTAATTGTAATGGCTGGAATGGAATAAATAAATAATGCGTTAAATACCATTCCATTATTCCATTCCAGTCTTTACAATGAGCCCATCCTCCTATAACTCCTCCACCAGCCTCCTCTGGTGTGTACGTGCCAGTATGCTGGTGTCCATGTTGCTGTGGAGGTAAATTATATACAGTTGTTATGATTTAACTGGATAAGAACCCAAATGCAGACAAGTACACCAAGCCAGATAAGTTTTAACAGGTTTATTTACAATGTTCAAAGTCCAGGTTTCCAAATATAAGGGAAGAGCAAGTCCAGGTTACAGGGAGGGTAACAGATCCAGATCAGGGCAGGTGTGGTACCGTAATGTCCTAGTGTCCGTGGTGAGTCCAAAAGAGAGGTCCGGTAGTGGAGAGCAGGATGGTGGTGGCAGGAGTGAAGCGGAGGCAGGAGTCAGGTTCCAAATATCTGTGGCACAGGAGAAAAAGTAAATAGAACAGGCCAAAAACACAAACAGCAAAAATAACCAGGTTGAGTCGGCAGCGAGACTAACATGGTCGTCTTGACTATGATCTGACGATGAGTGGTAAGTTAGACCGGGTCTTAAAGGCTGAGGTGATTATGGTGAATGAGCTGCAGCTGGAACCCTGACTCCCGCACACCAGACTTCACTCCTGCAATCAAGGACAGACAGAGGGGAGGGAGAGAGCAGAGAGAGCTACCTAGCAGCAGTAGGCCTAACAGTACCCCCCCCTCTACGGACGCCACCTGGCGGCCGACGGGGTTTATCGGGATGTAACCTATGAAACTCTCGGACCAGAGCAGGATCCACAATGAAGCTCCTGGGCACCCAGGAACGTTCCTCAGGACCATAACCCTCCCAATCCACCAGGTACTGGAAACCACGACCTCGGCGGCTAACATCCAGAAGTCGCCGGACAGTGTAGACCGGACCCCCACCCACGATCCTGGGCGGAGGAGGGGGACGAGAGGGCGGGCACAGAGGGCTAACCGACACAGGCTTAATCTGGGAAACATGAAAGGTGGAATGAACCCGTAGGGAGGCAGGAAGCTGTAGCTTAACCGCGCAGGGATTAACAATAGACAGTATCTTGAACGGTCCTATAAAACGAGGCGCCATCTTCTTAGACTCCACCTTCAATGGAAGGTCCCGTGACTTCAGCCATACCTCTTGACCAGGAGAGTAACCGGGAGCCTGGGACCGGTGACGGTTGGCTTGCCTCTGCATGTACGCCGAAGCTCGGGACAGAGCTACCCTGGCCTTCCTCCAGACCTTGAAGCAGCGGTGCATGTGGGACTGCACCGAGGGTACCGCCAGTTCCCTCTCTTGGGAAGGGAACAGGGGAGGTTGATAACCCAGAGCACACAGAAAAGGAGACAAACCAGAGGAAGCGTTAGTCAAGGTGTTATGAGCATATTCCACCCAGGGGAGCATGGAGCTCCATGACCCAGGGTTAGACCCAGTGACACAGCGAAGAGCGGTCTCCATCTCCTGGTTCGCTCTCTCGGCTTGCCCGTTGGTCTGGGGGTGATATCCAGAGGACAGGCTGGATGTAATGCCCAAAGCTTTACAGAAAGCTTTCCACACCTGGGAGACAAACTGGGGACCCCTGTCAGAGACAATATCCGTGGGTAGACCATGAGAGCGGAACACATGTTCAACCAAAATATCAGCCGTCTCCCTGGCAGTGGGCAGTTTAGGTAGGGCCAAAAAATGAGCGAACTTAGAAAAACGATCAATCACCGTAAGAATGACAGTCTTTCCAGACGAGGGGGGAAGTCCAGTGACAAAATCCATAGCGATATGCGACCAGGGCCGGCTGGGTATAGGTAGAGGTCGTAGATGACCAGCGCTGGCCTGGGTGGAGTTTTTACTTCGTGCACATACCGTACAAGCACCAATGAAGGCTCGAGTGTCCGCCTCCATCGTGGCCCACCAGAACTTCCGTCGCACAAAGTCAAGGGTCCGCGAAACTCCAGGGTGACAGGTAAGGGGAGACGAGTGAGCCCACTGAAGTACCTGGGAGCGAGCAGACTCAGGGACAAACATCCGGTTAAGAGGACCCCTCCCAGGGTCAGCTTGATGATGTTGAGCCTGTCTAACAATCCCCTCGATGTCACATGTGATGACCGCAATACTGCAGGTAGGAGGCAAAATGGGTTCAGGGTTACTACCAGTATCAACAGCCGAATGAACACGAGACAGGGCGTCAGGCTTGACGTTGCGTGACCCAGGACGGTAAGACAGAGAAAAATTGAATCTCCCAAAAAATAGTGCCCACCTGGCTTGACGGGGGTTGAGCTGCTTCGCTGACTGGAGGTAAGCCAGATTCTTATGATCCGTCCAAACGATGAAGGGTTGTTCCGCCCCCTCCAACCAATGTCGCCACTCCTCGAGAGCCAGCTTAACGGCGAGCAGTTCACGATTGCCAACATCATAATTCCTCTCTGCCTGAGAAAGTTTCCTTGAGAGAAAAGCACAGGGATGCAGTTTGTTATCTTCAGGAGAACGTTGTGACAACACCGCACCTACCCCAGTGTCGGATGCATCCACCTCCACGACAAACTGGCGGTCGGGGTCCGGCTGCATCAGAATGGGAGCCGAGGCGAAGCGATGTTTCAGTTCTTCGAACGCTGATTCGGCCCCTTCATTCCAAGCGAACGGTCGTGAGATGGAGGTGAGAGCGGTGAGTGGCGCCGCAATGCAGCTGTAGTCCTTGATGAACCTCCTAT
Organism: Coregonus lavaretus; assembly: GCF_964263955.1. Classification (NCBI taxonomy): domain Eukaryota; kingdom Metazoa; phylum Chordata; class Actinopteri; order Salmoniformes; family Salmonidae; genus Coregonus; species Coregonus lavaretus. The sequence goes on along the minus strand of NW_028159039.1, from coordinate 510,260 downwards.
AGAAGTTCGCAAACCCCAGGAATCGTTGAAGTTGTTTGCGGGTAGAGGGAGCTGGCCAGTCCGTGACAGCAGAGATCTTAGCTGGGTCCATCCGCAACTCCCCCTGAGCTATGATGTAACCCAAAAAAGAGGTCTCAGACACATGAAATTCACATTTCTCCATCTTCACAAACAGTTTGTTCTCCAACAACCTTTGCAACACCTGGCGCACATGCAGTTCATGTTCCTGGGAGGACTCTGAGAAAATCAAGATATCATCCAGATAGACAAAAACAAACCGATTCAACATGTCCCGAAGGACATCATTGACTAGTGCCTGAAAAAGAGCAGGGGCATTGGACAACCCAAAAGGCATAACCAGATACTCAAAATGTCCCAAGGGTGTGTTGAAGGCAGTCTTCCATTCATCACCCTTACGAATGCGCACCAGGTGATACGCATTTCGTAGATCCAGTTTCGTAAAGATGGTAGCACCATGAAGGAGGGGAAAAGCAGAATTAATCAAAGGCAGAGAATACTTGTTCTTAATAGTGATGTTGTTAAGTCCACGGTAATCAATACAGGGTCTGAGGGTCTTATGCTTCTTAGCAACAAAAAAGAATCCCGCTCCTACAGGTGATGAGGAAGGACGCATAATACCTGCCGCCAAGGAGTCCCGAATGTAGTTCTCCATAGCCTCCGTTACATTAAATGTAATTGTACAGGCGACTGCTGGGGAGCGGGGCTCCTGGCTGGAGGTCAATGGCGCAGTCGTAAGGCCGGTGAGGAGGAAGAGAAGTAGCTCTGTGTTTGCAGAAAACGGAAGCCAGGTCATGATACATGTCAGGAACAGCAGAAAGATCCATGGACTCCAGTGGAGGTTGAGGCACAGTACTGGCAGGAGTCTGAGCAGAACACAAACAATTCACATGACAAAATGTGCTCCATGAAACAATGCTACCCGTCACCCAATCAATGTGTGGATTGTGTCTTATGAGCCAGGGGATACCAAGGACCAGGGGGGTCTGTGGGCAGTCGATAATATGGAATTGAATGTTCTCCTGATGATTTTCCGACACTCTAAGACAAACAGGAACAGTCTGATGGGTAATACGGGTCAATAATTGTCCATTTAGACCCTTAGCCTGCAGCGGACAGTCCATAGGAACAGTCTCCAAATCCATTTGTTGAGCCCACTCTCTATCCAAAAAGCTTTCGTCGGCACCAGAGTCAATCAGCGCACTAACAGAGAAATTCTGGGACTGCCACTGGAGGGATGCCTGGAGCAGAATGCGGGGAGAAGAGGAAGAATCCGCTGCTCGGCTCACCAAAACTTCTCCCATTAATGATGAGCCGGCCCTTTTCCCGGACGAACTGGGCAGGAAGGAACGAAATGACCAGCTTCTCCACAATACAGGCAGACCCGAGCCTGAATACGACGTGCACGCTCCTCTGAGGACAACCGTGCACGACCCACCTCCATGGCTTCGGGTTCAGTGCTCCTCGTATCGACTCGGGAAGACACGGCTTTCTCCGTAGGGAAGATGCAGGGAGGAGTTTGTTGATGACAGACAGGTTGCTTGGAACTAACACTCCTCTCCCGGCGGCGCTCCCGAATCCGATTATCCAACCTGATAGTGAGTGAAATAAGATTATCCAGCGTAGGCGATTCATCATATGACACCAATTCATCTTTTAAAGTCTCAGACAAAGCATTGATGAACACTCCTTGTAATGCCTCGTCATTCCAACCACTCACTGCTGCTAAAGTCCGAAACTCCACTGCCATCTCCGCCACACTACGAGCCCCCTGCCGAAGAGAAAACAACCGTTTCGCAGCCTCCTTGCCTCGTACGGGGTGGTCAAAAACCTTCCTCATCTCCGTGGTGAAGGCAACGTAAGCGTTGCAAATGTCCGACTGACTCTCCCAGACCGCGGATCCCCAGGCACGAGCGGAACCGCTAGTAGAGTTGATAAGGTAGGCAATACGGGCTCTTTCTGAGGCGTAGGTGAGGGGCTGTTGTTCAAACACTAACGAGCATTGAGTCAAAAAAATCGCCACAGGTTCCCATGTTCCCGTCATAGCGCTCTGGAGCAGGAACAAAAGGCTCTCTGATCTGGGCTGAAGGGGTAGTAAGGGCAGACACTTGATTGGAGAGTAATTGAACCTGATTAAGCAGCACCTGACTGTCCTCAGCAATCGTCTTAAACAGGGTATCATGTTGGCCAAGTAAAATGCCCTGATTGGCTATGGCAGTCCAAATTTGAGTGCACTCTGGGGTGGTATCCGAGCTACTGTCTGCTGGGTTCATGTTGGTCAGATCATACTGTTATGATTTAACTGGATAAGAACCCAAATGCAGACAAGTACACCAAGCCAGATAAGTTTTAACAGGTTTATTTACAATGTTCAAAGTCCAGGTTTCCAAATATAAGGGAAGAGCAAGTCCAGGTTACAGGGAGGGTAACAGATCCAGATCAGGGCAGGTGTGGTACCGTAATGTCCTAGTGTCCGTGGTGAGTCCAAAAGAGAGGTCCGGTAGTGGAGAGCAGGATGGTGGTGGCAGGAGTGAAGCGGAGGCAGGAGTCAGGTTCCAAATATCTGTGGCACAGGAGAAAAAGTAAATAGAACAGGCCAAAAACACAAAGAGCAAAAATAACCAGGTTGAGTCGGCAGCGAGACTAACATGGTCGTCTTGACTATGATCTGACGATGAGTGGTAAGTTAGACCGGGTCTTAAAGGCTGAGGTGATTATGGTGAATGAGCTGCAGCTGGAACCCTGACTCCCGCACACCAGACTTCACTCCTGCAATCAAGGACAGACAGAGGGGAGGGAGAGAGCAGAGAGAGCTACCTAGCAGCAGTAGGCCTAACAACAGTATATATAAAAAAACTAAGCAGCCATTTTTATATCAAATAATTTCAGCATAATAATTAAGTACCTTACTGGATTGGTTTTAATTAAAATGGTTTAAAAAAATAGCTTCTCTTAGCAAAGAGCAATTTGTCAAGCAAGTATTTTGCTAGGACTGTCTGGGAGTGGTCTGAGTGGGAAGGGGAAAACTGAAAACGAGTTGTTATTGGCTATTGGCTATTAACTCCATCCCACCAAAACACGCTGATTTTTCAGGAGGTCTTTTCAAACAGCTTTTACACTAAAAGGGCATTATCATAATTTTCACAATTTCACAGTATTATTCCAACCTCAGTTTGAAATATGTTTAGAAAAACAGGAAAATCACATCTTTGACAGCACTGGTCCTTTAAGGAAACAATTCTGAACAAAACACATTTTAAATGAAAAGTAGAGACTTGTCATAAACCATTAGGCTCCATCTCTGTTAAGAGTTGGCTTGTTTGGACCCTTCATAGTCTGGAGTTTTCACTCTCCACCCCTCTCTCTCCTCCTCCTCCCCCTGTCTCCATCTCTCTCTCTCTCTCTCTCTCCTCCTCCTCCCCCTGTCTCCACCCCTCTCTCTCCTCCTCCTCCCCCTGTCTCCATCCCTCTCTCTCCTCCTCCTCCCCCTGTCTCCACCCCTCTCTCTCCTCCTCCTCCCCCTGTCTCCATCCCTCTCTCTCTCCTCCTCCCCCTGTCTCCATCCCTCTCTCTCCTCCTCCTCCCCCTGTCTCCACCCCTCTCTCTCCTCCTCCTCCCCCTGTCTCCACCCCTCTCTCTCCTCCTCCTCCCCCTGTCTCCATCCCTCTCTCTCCTCCTCCTCCCCCTGTCTCCACCTCTCTCTCTCCTCCTCCTCCCCCTGTCTCCATCCCTCTCTCTCCTCCTCCTCCCCCTGTCTCCATCCCTCTCTCTCCTCCTCCTCCCCCTTTCTCCATCCCTCTCTCTCCTCCTCCTCCGCCTGTCTCCACCCCTCTCTCTCCTCCTCCTCCCCCTGTCTCCACCCCTCTCTCTCCTCCTCCTCCCCCTGTCTCCATCTCTCTCTCTCCTCCTCCTCCCCCTGTCTCCATCCCTCTCTCTCCTCCTCCTCCCCCTGTCTCCACCTCTCTCTCTCCTCCTCCTCCCCCTGTCTCCATCCCTCTCTCTCCTCCTCCTCCCCCTGTCTCCATCCCTCTCTCTCCTCCTCCTCCCCCTGGCTCCACCCCTCTCTCTCCTCCTCCTCCCCCTGTCTCCACCCCTCTCTCTTGCCCTCCACCCCTGTCTCCACCCCTCTCTCTCCTCCTCCTCTCCCTGTCTCCACCCCTCTCTCTCCTCCTCCTCCCCCTGTCTCCACCCCTCTCTCTCCTCCTCCTCCCTCTGACTCCATCCCTCTCTCTCCTCCTCCTCCCCCTGTCTCCATCCCTCTCTCTCCTCCTCCTCCCCCTGTCTCCACCCCTCTCTCTTGCCCTCCACCCCTGTCTCCACCCCTCTCTCTCCTCCTCCTCCCCCTGTCTCCACCCCTCTCTCTCCTCCTCCTGCCCCTGTCTCCACCCCTCTCTCTCCTCCTCCTCCCCCTGTCTCCACCCCTCTCTCTCCTCCTCCTCCCCCTGTCTCCACCCCTCTCTCTCCTCCTCCTCCCCCTGTCTCCATCCCTCTCTCTCCTCCTCCTCCCCCTGTCTCCACCACTCTCTCTCCTCCACCCCTCTCTCTCCTCCTCCTCCCCCTGTCTCCACCCCTCTCTCTCCTCCTCCCCTGTCTCCATCCCTCTCTCTCCTCCTCCTCCCCCTGTCTCCACCCCCTCTCTCCTCCTCCTCCCCCTGTCTCCACCCCTCTCTCCCCTCCCCCTCCCCCTGTCTCCACCCCTCTGTCTCCTCCTCCTCCCCCTGTCTCCACCTCTCTCTCTCCTCCTCCTCCCCTGTCTCCACCCCTCTCTCTCTTCCTCCTCCCACTGTCTCCACCCCTCTCTCTCCTCCTCCTCCCCCTGTCTCCATCTCTCTCTCTCCTCCTCCTCCCACTGTCTCCACCCCTCTCTCTCCTCCTCCCCCTGTCTCCATCCCTCTCTCTCCTCCTCCTCCCCCTGTCTCCACCCCTCTCTCTCCTCCTCCTCCCCCTGTCTCCACCCCTTCTCTTGCCCTCCTCCCCCTTGTCTCCAACAATCTCTCTCTCCTCCTCCTCCCCCTGTCTCCACCCCTCTCTCTCCTCCTCCTCCCCCTGTCTCCACCCCTCTCTCTCCTCCCCCTCCCCCTGTCTCCACCCCTCTCTCTCCTCCTCCTCCCCCTGTCTCCACCCCTCTCTCTCCTCCTCCTCCCCTGTCTCCACCCCTCTCTCTCTTCCTCCTCCCCCTGTCTCCACCCCTGTCTCTCCTCCTCCTCCCCCTGTCTCCATCCCTCTCTCTCCTCTGCCTCCCCCTGTCTCCATCCCTCTCTCTCCTCCTCCTCCCCCTGTCTCCACCCCTCTCTCTCCTCCATCCCTCTCTCTCCTCCTCCTCCCCCTGTCTCCACCCCTCTCTCTCCTCCTCCTCCCCCTGTCTCCACCCCTCTCTCTCCTCCTCCTCCCCCTGTCTCCACCCCTCTCTCTCATCCTCCTCCCCCTGTCTCCATCTCTCTCTCTCCTCCTCCTCCCCCTGTCTCCACCCCTCTCTCTCCTCTTCCCCCTGTCTCCATCCCTCTCTCTCCTCCTCCTCCCCCTGTCTCCACCCCTCTCTCTCCTCCTCCTCCCCCTGTCTCCACCCCTTCTCTTGCCCTCCACCCCTTTCTCCACCCCTCTCTCTTCTCCTCCTCTCCCTGTCTCCACCCCTCTCTCTCCTCCTCCTCCCCCTGTCTCCACCCCTCTCTCTCCTCCTCCTCCCTCTGTCTCCATCCCTCTCTCTCCTCCTCCTCCCCCTGTCTCCATCCCTCTCTCTCCTCCTCCTCCCCCTGTCTCCACCCCTCTCTCTCCTCCACCTCCCCCTGTCTCCACCCCTCTCTCTCCTCCTCCTCCCTCTGTCTCCATCCCTCTCTCTCTTCCTCCTCCCCCTGTCTCCATCCCTCTCTCTCCTCCTCCTCCTCCTGTCTCCACCCCTCTCTCTTGCCCTCCACCCCTGTCTCCACCCCTCTCTCTCCTCCTCCTTCCCCTGTCTCCACCCCTCTCTCTCCTCCTCCCCCTGTCTCCACCCCTCTCTCTCCTCCTCCTCCCCCTGTCTCCACCCCTCTCTCTCCTCCTCCTCCCCCTGTCTCAATCCCTCTCTCTCCTCCTCCTCCCCCTGTCTCCACCCCTCTCTCTCCTCCTCCCCCTGTCTCCACCCCTCTCTCTCCTCCTCCTCCTCCTATCTCCATCCCTCTCTCTCCTCCTCCACCCCCTGTCTCCATCCCTCTCTCTCCTCCTCCTCCCCCTGTCTCCACCCCTCTCTCCCCTCCTCCTCCCCCTGTCTCCACCCCTCTCTCTCCTCCTCCTCCCCCTGTCTCCATCCCTCTCTCTCCTCCTCCTCCCCCTGTCTCCACCTCTCTCTCTCCTCCTCCTCCCCCTGTCTCCATCCCTCTCTCTCCTCCTCCTCCCCCTGTCTCCATCCCTCTCTCTCCTCCTCCTCCCCCTGTCTCCACCCCTCTCTCTCCTCCTCCTCCCCCTGTCTCCACCCCTCTCTCTCCTCCTCCTCCCCCTGTCTCCACCACTCTCTCTCCTCCTCCTCCCCCTGTCTCCACCCCTCTCTCTCCTCCTCCTCCCCCTGTCTCCATCCCTCTCTCTCCTCCTCCTCCTCCTGTCTCCACCCCTCTCTCTTGCCCTCCACCCCTGTCTCCACCCCTCTCTCTCCTCCTCCTCCCCCTGTCTCCATCCCTCTCTCTCCTCCTCCTCCCCCTGTCTCCACCCCTCTCTCTCCTCCTCCTGCCCATGTCTCCACCCCTCTCTCTCCTCCTCCTCCCCCTGTCTCCACCCCTCTCTCTCCTCCTCCTCCCCCTGTCTCCACCCCTCTCTCTCCTCCTCCCCCCCCTGTCTCCACCCCTCTCTCTCCTCCCCCTCCCCCTGTCTCCACCCCTCTCTCTCCTCCTCCTCCCCCTGTCGCAATCCCTCTCTCTCCTCCTCCTCCCCCTGTCTCCACCCCTCTCTCTCCTCCTCCCCCTGTCTCCACCCCTCTCTCTCCTCCTCCTCCCCCTGTCTCCACCCCTCTCTCTCCTCCTCCTCCCCCTGTCTCCACCCCTCTCTCTCCTCCTCCTCCCCCTGTCTCCACCCCTCTCTCTCCTCCTCCCCCCCCTGTCTCCACCCCTCTCTCTCCTCCCCCTCCCCCTGTCTCCACCCCTCTCTCTCCTCCTCCTCCCCCTGTCTCCACCCCTCTCTCTCCTCCTCCCCCCCCTGTCTCCACCCCTCTCTCTCCTCCCCCTCCCCCTGTCTCCACCCCTCTCTCTCCTCCTCCTCCCCCTGTCGCAATCCCTCTCTCTCCTCCTCCTCCCCCTGTCTCCACCCCTCTCTCTCCTCCTCCCCCTGTCTCCACCCCTCTCTCTCCTCCTCCTCCTCCTATCTCCATCCCTCTCTCTCCTCCTCCTCCCCCTGTCTCCATCCCTCTCTCTCCTCTTCCTCCCCCTGTCTCCACCCCTCTCTCTCCTCCTCCTCTCCCTGTATCCACCCCTCTCTCTCCTCCTCCCCCCTGTCTCCACCCCTCTCTCTCCTCCTCCTCCCCCTGTCTCCATCCCTCTCTCACCTCCTCCTCCCCCTGTCTCCATCCCTCTCTCACCTCCTCCTCCCCCTGTCTCCACCCCTCTCTCTCCTCCTCCTCCCCCTGTCCCCACCCCTCTCTCTCTCCTCCTCCCCCTGTCTCCACCCCTTTCTCTCCTCCTCCTCCCCCTGTCTCCATCCCTCTCTCTCCTCCTCCTCCCCCTGTCTCCACCCCTCTCTCTCCTCCTCCTCCCCCTGTCTCCACCCCTCTCTCTCGTCCTCCTCCCCCTGTCTCCACCCCTCTCTCTCCTCCTCCTCCCTCTGTCTCATCTACACATCCCAAGAGTGCAAGTTGAGGTACGTTGAGAACCTCCTCCCATGAGGAACACGTTTTCTCTTTCTCCTCAATGCTTCCATCCAATCCAATCCACCAGAAGTAGCTTTGTGTGATTTACTTCATGTGAACCATTCCACAATGACCTGAGTGTAACTGTTGCAACACCGGTTTCGTCATTGAAGGTGGAATGATAACTCTCCTCTCCCACAGCAGACAACGGACTGTATTGATATCTCAGTTCCAGAGCATCTCCTGCGGCTTTACCTTTGATGATGATGTCCATCACTTCAGATGAAACCGGGTCATTTCTGGTGTTTCTCCACACTTGTGCTGAAGTGACTGGTGCAGTTTTCCACTTGTCTGAAGGAGAAGATGTCTACTTGGCGTGACTCTGTCTTGACCACAGGTAGTGGTAACCTGGAGTCCATCTGACTCTGTCTTGACCACAGGTAGTGGTAACCTGGAGTCCATCTGACTCTGTCTTGACCACAGGTAGTGGTAACCTGGAAAGTCCATCTGCATCACAGGGGTTTGGTGGCACCTTAATTGGGGAGGACGGGCTCGTGGTAATGGCTGGAGCGGAATTAGGGGAATGGTATCAAATAGATCAAACACATGGTTTCCATGGTTTCCATGGTTTCCATGTGTTTGATGCCATTCTATTTGCTCCATTCCAGACATTATTATTAGCCATCCTCCCCTCAGCAGCCTCCACTGAACTGCATTGCAGTGCAGTTCTGACTTGCGGTACTTGATGTCGTAGGTGTGTGCTGACAACAAAGCCTGCCTTTACGTTCTATTGGCAGCAAGTGACAGAATCCTAGTATGAGGTCCAAAGATGCTCGACAGCGAACAATGATTTGTAAGAAGGGTGACCAAGGGCTTCTCATTCTATCTGTGCATTAGTTACTTTCTGCTTCGTTCAATGTCCTTGGTGTGAAAGCATTTTCTTCACCAGAAGGCATGATATGGGACAAGACTGCTTCCACACCATAGAGACTCACGCTGACCAGCTCCAGTACTTTGTTCTTGACTAAAGTGTCCAAGTCAGCCTTGACTTTTGGTCTGATAGCCTAAGGTAAAATCTCCATATGCACCAGCTGTCCCTGTGTTAATCTCAATACTCACCGGCTGGCCCTGTGTCAATCTCCATACGCACCAGCTGGCCCTGTGTCAATCTCCATACTCACCAGCTGGCCCTGTGTCAATCTCCATACTCACCAGCTGGCCCTGTGTTAATCTCCATACTCACCAGCTGTCCCTCTAGCAAGAGAGACATAGTATCCGTTCGGCCCCCCAGTAACAGTCAGGATTTTCAGTGTGACTTCATGGTCTGATGACTCACTCACCTCAGTGTTCTCTTGGTCTGATGAGTCACTCACCTCAGTGTTCTCTTGGTCTGATGAGTCACTCACCTCAGTGTTCTCTTGGTCTGATGAGTCACTCACCTCAGTGTTCTCCTGGTCTGATGAGTCACTCACCTAAGTGTTCTCTTGGTCTGATGGGTCACTCACCTCAGTGTTCTATTGGTCTGATGAGTCACTCACCTCAGTGTTCTCTTGGTCTGATGAGTCACTCACCTCAGTGTTCTATTGGTCTGATGAGTCACTCACCTCAGTGTTCTCCTGCTCAACAGTGTGAACATCTCTTTTTCATTTGTTGGAATGTCTCTGGACAATCCATGTCCTTCCACCAGCATGTAGATACTTGATGTCCCACCTTGCCACATGTGACTTGATTTCCCTGTCTCTGATTTTCAGTTGAAACTTTTCCTTTTTTTGTGATCAACTATTTATTTATTTTAAAGGAACACAGACAAGAACAAATAGCAGCAGGAATGGTTATACAGCTAGAGACACAATTCTGTTAAAATATATATCAGTATATTATGGAAACTAGTTATTGCAGATAAATACAATTATACTAAACCACATATACAATCACCCACCTCAGCTGCATCAGCCCACCCTCCAACCCCTCCTGGGACCACCCCAACCCACCCTCAAACCCCTCCTGGGACCACCCCAACCCACCCTCCAACCCCTCCTGGGACCACCCCAACCCACCCTCAAACCCCTCCTGGGACCACCCCAACCCACCCTCCAACCCCTCCTGGGACCACCCCAACACAACCTCCAACCCCTCCTGGGACCACCTCAACCCACCCTCCAACCCCTCCTGGGACCATCCAACCCACCCTCCAACCCCTCCTGGGACCACCCCAACCCACCCTCCAACCCCTCCTGGGACCACCCCAACCCACCCTCCAACCCCTCCTGGGACCACCCCAACCCACCCTCCAACCCCTCCTGGGACCACCCCAACCCACCCTCCAACCCCTCCTGGGACCACCCCAACACACCCTCCAACCCCTCCTGGGACCACCCCAACCCACCCTCCAACCCCTCCTGGGACCCCCCCAACCCCTCCTGGGACCACCCCAACCCACCCTCCAACCCCTCCTGGGACCACCCCAACCCACCCTCCAACCCCTCCTGGGACCACCACAACCCACCCTCCAACCCCTCCTGGGACCACCCCAACCCACCCTCCAACCCCTCCTGGGACCACCCCAACCCACCCTCCAACCCATCCTGGGACCACCCCAACCCACCCTCCAACCCCTCCTGGGACCACCCCAACCCACCCTCCAACCCCTCCTGGGACCACCCCAACCCACCCTCCAACCCCTCCTGGGACCACCCCAACCCACCCTCCAACCCATCCTGGGACCACCCCAACCCACCCTCCAACCCCTCCTGGGACCACCCCAACCCACCCTCCAACCCCTCCTGGGACCACCCCAACCCACCCTCCAACCCCTCTTATGTACTGGTCACTCCCAGTACATATGATTAAAGGAGCCCAAGGCACCTTGATTACATAGATCACACAGAGGAGCGGTTGTGATTTCTATTAAATGATGTTTTCTAGGTGGAAGGTTTACCCTGTGTATGAGATTAAAATGTATCAGCTGGTGATTAGGATTGTTAGATGAACCCACTAAGTTCCTGATGAACTCAACGTATTTTTACTTAAGTACTTTAAACCACTGGTTAACTCTCTTTCTTAGCTAGCTAGACTATGCACTTGCCTCTGCTAGCAATACACTGTGCTAACATTAGCCTAGACTGGACCACAGAAAATAACAGTTTTAAACAGTTGTAAAAACCCACTTCTTCCAGACAGAATAGTTCCTGTAGATTCAGACTTACTCATCGCCAATCTTTTGTTATGTCTCGTGGGTTTTATAACCACGTCTGTATAACAATTCAATAATGATGAGACAGGAGACAGGAATCAGTTCAACCATTTATCTGGAACGTGATCATCTCAACACATACAAACCCCCATGATGCTCTGCAGCACAACCCCAATATACAACAAATACATACATAAGTAAATGGACACAAAACAAAACTCATAGAGGAATTTAAATGTTCAGTTGTAGAAAGTAGGGCCATGGGATAGGGTCAGAAAGGTCAGTATGTTTGATAACTGGTTACAGAGGTGACATAACAAGCATATGGAAATGTGTCCAGTGTGTGTGTCCGGTGTGTGTGTCCTGTGTGTGTGTGTGTGTCCAGTGTGTGTGTGTGTGTGTTTGAGTGTGTGTGTATGTGTCCAGTGTAGGTGCACGTGTGTGTCCACTGTTTGTGTGTGTGTCCATTGTGTGTGTGTGTCCAGTGTGTGTGTTCAGTGTGTGTTTGTTCAGTGTGTGTGTGTGTGTGTGTGTGTGTCCAGTGTGTTTATGTTTGTGTGTGTGTGTCCAGTGTGTGTGTATTGAGTGTGTGTGTGTCCAGTGTATGTGTCCAGTGTGTGTGTGTCCAGTGTGTGTGTGTGTGTCCAGTGTGTGTTTATGTGTGTGTGTGTGTGTGTGTGTGTGTCCAGTGTGTGTGTCTAGTGTGTGTGTTTGTGTGTCTAGTGTGTGTGTTTGTGTGTCCAGTGTGTGTCCAGTGTGTGTGTGTCCAGTGTGTGTGTTTGTCCAGTGTGTGTGTTAGTGTGTGTGTGTGTGTCCAGTGTGTGTGTGTGTGTGTTTGTGTGTGTTCAGTGTGTGTGTGTGTGTACAGTGTGTATAGTGTGTGTGTGTCCAGTGTGTGTGTGTGTGTGTGTGTGTGTGTGTGTGTGTGTGTGTGTGTGTTTGTGTGTGTCCAGTGTGTGTGTGTGTCCAGTGTGTGTGTTCAGTGTGTGTGTGTGTGTGTGTACAGTGTGTGTGTGTCCAGTGTGTGTGTGTGTGTGTGTGTGTGTGTGTGTGTTTGTGTGTGTCCAGTGTGTGTGTGTGTCCAGTGTGTTTCCTGTGTGTGTGTGTGTGTGTGTCCAGTATGTGTGTGTGAGAGTGTGTGTGTATGTGTCCAGTGTGTGTGCGCATGTGTGTCCACTGTTTGTGTGTGTGTCCATTGTGTGTGTGTGTTTGTGTGTGTGTGTGTGTGTGTATCCAGTGTGTGTTCAGTGTGTGTGTCCAGTGTGTGTGTGTTCAGCATGTGTGTGTTCAGTGTGTGTGTGTCCAGTGTGTGTGTGTCTAGTGTGTGTGTGTGTGTGTGTGTGTGTGTTCAGTGTGTTTGTGTGTGACCAGTGTGTGTGTTCAGTGTGTGTGTGTATGTGTGTGTGTGTGTATGTCCAATGTGAGTGTGTCCAGTGTGTGTGTTTGTCCAGTGTGTGTGTGTGTGTGTGTGTGTGTGTGTGTTTGTGTGTTTGTGTGTTTCCAGTCCAGTGTGTGTGCGCGTGTGTGTCCACTGTTTGTGTGTGTGTCCATTGTGTGTGTGTGTCTAGTGTGTGTGTTTGTGTGTGTGTGTGTGTGTGTATTCAGTGTGTGTTCAGTGTGTGTGTCCAGTGTGTGTGTGTGTGTGTGTTCAGCATGTGTGTGTTCAGTGTGTGTGTGTCCAGTGTGTGTGTGTCTAGTGTGTGTGTGTGTGTGTTCAGTGTGTTTGTGTGTGTCCAGTGTGTGTGTTCAGTGTGTGTGTGTATGTGTGTGTGTGTGTGTGTGTATGTCCAGTGTGAGTGTGTCCAGTGTGTGTGTTTGTCCAGTGTGTGTGTGTGTGTGTGTGTTTGTGTGTTTGTGTGTTTCCAGTGTGTGTGTCCAGTGTGTGTGATTGTCCAGTTTGTGTGTGTGTCCAGTGTGTGTGTGTCAGTGTTACCATGGTTATTATTTACAGGGACACTGAGGAGTCAACATGAACCCTAAACCCTGGATAGAGGGGCTCAGTGAATGTGGAGTGGAATGTGTTCAGGTGGGTCAGTGTGTCAGAGGAGACTCTGTAGAAGGACAGAGTGCCGGCTGGCCAGTCCAGATACACTCCTACTCTGTGGGGGCTGGAGGAGGGGACGTCTATGGTAGTGGACTTATTATTGTGCCAGGCAGAGTAACGGTTGTCAGTGCAGATCAGACTCCAGGACTTGTCATTGGCTCCAATCCTACAGTCATTACCCAATCCTCTCCTGCTGATTCCTTTATATGTCACTCCTATATCAGCCCCTCTCCCACTCCACTCTACCTCCCAGTAACAGCGCCCAGTCAGACCCTCTCTACACAGCACCTGTCTATAGTATTCAAATCTCTCTGGGTGATCAGGATACGGCTGCTCCTCTCTCCTATATGTCACCTTTCTGTTCTCCTCAGACAGAGAGAGGCGTCTGTTTACTGTGTTTAGGTCCAGTGTGAGATCACAGACATCTGATGGATGAAACCAGACACAATATTAGAAATCATCATCATTCACATTAGAATGTTAACTCACTTTTCACTAATTCATTTAATGTAGATGTTTCTAGGTATCAAAAGGAGAAGTTAAGGTAACTTGAGACTTGTTGAATTATCATATGTTATACTGTATGGTAATATAAAACACACTTATTCCCATTAATTACACACACACACACACACACACACACACATCCTGAACACACACACACACACTGGACACACACACACACACACATTTCTAACGTAACACGAACACGCCACACACACAAACACCTACATTAATTACATACACACACACACACACATCCTGAACACACATACACCCTAAACACACACACACACACACACACCTTCATGCATGCATGAATGAACACACACACACACATTTCTAAAGTCACACAAACACGCCACACACATACACAGACACACACATTGTCAAAGCAACTCTTTGTAAACTTTGGTGTCCCTGATTTGTGCTTCTGTAGAACTACAGCTGATATTTAATATGACCAAGTAAGTAATGATGGTGGTCTTTGACTTTGACTTCACTTGAATTAAGACTTATTCTTAGTCATATTCTTCACAGCAGTCAACACTCACATTTTCTCAGTCCAGGTTTCATTGTGTTCTCTCCACCATGTTCCACACTGTAGCGGTAAGCAGAAGAACAGACAGTCATTGAGGGATACACCTGAACTCACACACACACACACACACACACACACACACACACACACACACACACACACACAAACAGTCAGTATATACATTTGTCCAAGTGTCTGTGTGTGTGTGTGTGTGTGTGTCCACTGTTTGTGTCCTGTGTGTGTGTGTGTGTCCAGTGTGTGTCCGGTGTCTGTCCAGTGTGTGTCCGGTGTCTGTCCAGTGTGTGTGTGTGTGTGTGTCCAATGTGTGTCCAGTGTGTGTGTTCAGTGTGTTTGTCCAGTGTGTGTGTGTGTGTCCAGTGTGTGTGTGTGTGTGTGTGTGTGTGTGTGTGTGTGTGTGTGTCCAGTGTGTTTGTGTGTGTGTGTGTGTGTGTGTGTGTGTGTTTGTCCAGTGTGTGTATGTGTGTCCAGTGTGTGTGTATGTCTAGTGTGTGTGTGTGTATGTCTAGTGTGTGTGTGTGTATGTCTAGTGTTTGTGTGTGTGTCCAGTGTATGTGTGTCCAGTGTTTGTGTTTGTGTGTCCAGTGTATGTGTGTGTGTGTGTGTGTGTGTCCAATGTGTGTGTGTGTGTGTGTCCAGTGTGTGTGTGTGTGTGTGTGTCCAGTGTATGTGTGTGTGTGTGTGTGTGTGTGTTTGTCCAGTGTGTGTGTGTGTCCATTGTGTGTGTGTGTCCAGTGTGTGTGTGTGTGTATGTCTAGTGTGTGTGTATGTGTGTGTGTGTGTGTCCATTGTGTGTGTGTGTCCAGTGTGTGTGTGTGTGTGTTCAGTGTGTTTGTGCAGTGTGTGTGTGTGTCCAGTGTGTGTGTGTGTGTGTGTGTGTGTGTGTGTGTCCAGTGTGTGTGTGTGTGTGTGTGTGTTTGTCCAGTGTGTGAGTGTGTGTGTGTGTCCTGTGTGTGTGTGTGTCCAGTGTTTTTGTGTCCAGTGTTTTTGTGCCCAGTGTGTGTGTGTATCCAGTGTGTGTGTGTGTGTGTCCAGTGTGTGTGTGTGTGTGTTCAGTGTGTTTGTCCAGTGTGTATGTGTGTCCAGTGTGTGTGTGTGTGTGTGTGTGTGTGTGTGTGTGTGTGTGTGTGTGTGTGTGTGTGTGTGTCCAGTGTGTGTGTATGTCTAGTGTGTGTGTGTGTGTGTCTAGTGTTTGTGTGTGTGTCCAGTGTATGTGTGTGTCCAGTGTTTGTGTTTGTGTGTCCAGTGTGTGTGTGTGTGTGTCCGGAGTGTGTCCAGTGTGTGTGTGTGTGTGTGTGTGTGTGTGTCCAATGTGTGTGTGTGTGTGTCCAGTGTGTGTGTGTGTGTGTGTGTGTGTGTCCAGTGTATGCGTGTGTGTGTCTAGTGTGTGTGTGTGTGTGTGTGTGTGTCCAGTGTGTGTGTGTCCAGTGTGAGTGTGTGTGTGTCCAGTGTGTGTGTTTGTCCAGTGTGTGTGTGTGTGTGCGTCCTTTGTGTGTGTGTGTGTGTATCCAGTGTGTGTGTGTGTGTGTATCCAGTGTGTGTGTGTGTATCCAGTGTGTGTGTGTGTGTGTCCAGTGTGTGTGTGTGTTCAGTGTGTGTCCAGTGTGTGTGTACAGTGTGTGTTCAGTGTGTGAACACACACACACACACACACAAACACACACACACACACACACACACACACACACACACACACACACACACACACACACACACACACACAGTCTTTATATAACTTAGTCCAAGTGGTGGTCAGAATGTTTGTCTTAACTACCCTGATAACTCCAACATGTCTGATATGAACATTGACATAAACCCTCTACATACTTGAGTTTCTCCAGTCTGCAGTGTGGATCCTCCAGTCCAGCAGAGAGCAGTCTGACTCCTGAGTCTCCTGGGTGATTGTAGCTCAGGTCCAGCTCTCTCAGGTGTGAGGGGTTTGACTTCAGAGCTGAGACCAGAGAAGCACAGCCTTCCTCTGTGACTAGACAGCCTGACAGCCTGCAAAGAGTCAAATCATATTAAAACCACACTGCTATTCTTTGGTGGTCAAAATAGTGGCAGTATATTTTTTCAACATTTTCAGATATATCAGTGTCCTGAAACCTGACATATCTATTTATAAATGAATGTATCATTATTAACAATAACAAAATATTTTATAGTACGAATATTTGAGTAGACTGACCAGAGCAGTTTAAAAAGCTGTATCAGTCAAAAGACAGACAGTGAGGTATCAGATTTACATTGTATTGAGTATACAGTCCACACCATATCTATTTTGACAGTGAAACTGACATTTTAAATGTGGCTCTGTACTCCAGCATTTTGGATTTGAGATCAAATGTTTCATATGAGTTGACAGTATATAATGTCACCTTTTATTTGAGGGTATTTTAATACATATCTGTTTCACCGTTTAGAAATGAAAGCACTTTATGTATCTACTCCCCCCATTTGAAGAAGTCAAAAGTATTCTGACCATTTCACTTATGGTGTATTAAAGTAGTCAAAAGTTGAGTATTTGGTTGTAAACTCATTGGTTGCATTTGCAGGTTGTTTTGGTTGTGTTTTGGGTTATGTTTTGCCCGATAATAACTGAATGGTGGATGATGACTGGAGTAATTTTCTGTCTAAGTGAGTAGATAACATGTTTCTAAACACTACTAAATTAATCCTGATGATGTCATGATTAAGACAAATCATGAATGAATCATGAATAATAATGAGTGAGAAAGTTACAGAGGCTACAACAAAACATGCTAACCTCTCACCATTACCAATAACAGAGGGGGTATGATCCTTGTTCCTCTGTAACTTTCTCATTCATCATCATTCATGATTTATTCATGATTATTCATAATCATAGTAGCATCCACATGAATCTAGAAGTGTTCAGAAACATCTTCTATTCTTACTGACAATACAAGTGAAGTGACTCCAAAATGACAGGACATTATTCACCTTTCAGTTTCTATTGGGAAAAGCATCATCCAAAACACAACCAAGACAAACTGCAAATGCATTCAACAAGTTTGTAGAATCACAAGCTTGATGTAATCACTGTGGGTAAGGAATATGGGACCAAATACTAAACGTATGACTACTTTAATACAATATAAGTGAATATGTCCAAATTATTACAACTTTTTCAAATGGGAGAACAAGACACATTACGTGCTTTCATTTCTAAACGGTAAAATATATATATATGAATACCTTTAAATAAAAGGAGACATTCTGTACTGTTGCCTAATATGAAACATTCTATCTCAAATCCAAAATGCTGGAGCATAGCACCAAATGTAAAACTGTAAGCTTCACTGTCCAAATACATATGGTGTGGACTATGTGTGCCTGGTAAACACATGTGGATCTGGTGAACAGTTATCACTTGTTGACCAATTACAGGAATACTGACCTCAGAGTCTCCAGTTTACAGTGGGGATTCCCCAGTCCAGCAGAGAGCAGCTTCACTCCTGAATCCTTCAGGTCATTGTTACTCAGATCCAGCTCTCTCAGGTGTGAGGGGTTTGACCTCAGAGCTGAGACCAGAGAAGCACAGCCTTCCTCTGTGACTAGACAGATTGACAGCCTGCAAAGAGTCAAATCATATTAAAACCACACTACTATTCTTTGATATGAAAATATATTCTTTCAACAATTTCAGATACATCAGAGTCCTGAAACCTGCCATATCTATTCATATACAGTGGGGGAAAAAAGTATTTAGTCAGCCACCAATTGTGCAAGTTCTCCCACTTAAAAAGATGAGAGAGGCCTGTAATTTTCATCATAGGTACACGTCAACTATGACAGACAAAAAATCCAGAAAATCACATTGTGGGATTTTTAATGAATTTATTTGCAAATTATGGTGGAAAATAAGTATTTGGTCAATAACAAAAGTTTCTCAATACTTTGTTATATACCCTTTGTTGGCAATGACACAGGTCAAACGTTTTCTGTAAGTCTTCACACACTGTTGCTGGTATTTTGGCCCATTCCTCCATGCAGATCTCCTCTAGAGCAGTGATGTTTTGGGGCTGTCGCTGGGCAACACGGACTTTCAACTCCCTCCAAAGATTTTCTATGGGGTTGAGATCTGGAGACTGGCTAGGCCAATCCAGGACCTTGAAATGCTTCTTACGAAGCCACTCCTTCATTGCCCGGGCGTTGTGTTTGGGATCATTGTCATGCTGAAAGACCCAGCCACGTTTCATTTTCAATGCCCTTGCTGATGGAAGGAGGTTTTCACTCAAAATCTCACGATACATGGCCCCATTCATTCTTTCCTTTACACGGATCAGTCGTCCTGGTCCCTTTGCAGAAAACAGCCCCAAAGCATGATGTTTCCACCCCCATGCTTCACAGTAGGTATGGTGTTCTTTGGATGCAACTCAGCATTCTTTGTCCTCCAAACACGACGAGTTGGGTGTTTACCAAAAAGTTCTATTTTGGTTTCATCTGACCATATGACATTCTCCCAATCCTCTTCTGGATCATCCAAATGCACTCTAGCAAACTTAAGACAGGCCTGGACATGTACTGGCTTAAGCAGGGGGACACGTCCGGCACTGCAGGATTTGAGTCCCTGGCGGCGTAGTGTGTTACTGATGGTAGGCTTTGTTACTTTGGTCCCAGCTCTCTGCAGGTCATTCACTAGGTCCCCCCATGTGGTTCTGGGATTTTTGCTCACCGTTCTTGTGATCATTTTGACCCCACGGGGTGAGATCTTGCGTGGAGCCCCAGATCGATGGAGATTATCAGTGGTCTTGTATGTCTTCCATTTCCTAATAATTGCTCCCACAGTTGATTAATTCAAACCAAGCTGCTTACCTATTGCAGATTCAGTCTTCCCAGCCTGGTGCAGGTCTACAATTTTGTTTCTGGTGTCCTTTGACAGCTCTTTGGTCTTGGCCATAGTGGAGTTTGGAGTGTGACTGTTTGAGGTTGTGGAAAGGTGTCTTTTATACTGATAACAAGTTCAAACAGGTGCCATTAATACAGGTAACGAGTGGAGGACAGAGGAGCCTCTTAAAGAAGAAGTTACAGGTCTGTGAGAGCCAGAAATCTTGCTTGTTTGTAGGTGACCAAATACTTATTTTCCACCATAATTTGCAAATAAATTCATTAAAAATCCTACAATGTGATTTTCTGGAGAAAAAAATTCTCAATATGTCTGTCATAGTTGACGTGTACCTATGATGAAAATTACAGGCCTCTCCCATCTTATTAAATGGGAGAACTTGCACAATTGGTGGCTGACTAAATAAAAAATTTCCCCACTGTATGTATATATACACACTACTACCAGTCCAAAGTTTGAACACACCTACACATTCAAGGGTTTTTCTTTATTTTTACTATTTTATACATTGTAGAATAATAGTGAAGACATCAAAACTATGAAATAACACATATGGAATCATGTAGTAACCAAAAAAGTGTTAAATTAATCCAAATATATTTTATATTTGAGATTCTTCAAACAGCCACCCTTTGCCTTGATGACAGCTTTGCACACTCTTGGCATTCTCTCAACCAGCTTCTTGAGGTAGTCACCTGGAATGCATTTCAATTAACAGGTGTGCCTTCTTAAAAGTTAATTTGTTGAATTTCTTTCCTTCTTAATGTGTTTGAGCCAATCAGTTGTGTTGTGACAAGGTAGGGGGGTATACAGAAGATAGCCCTATTTGGTAAAAGACCAAGTCCATATTATGGCAAGAACAGCTCAAATAAGCAAAGAGAAATGACAGTCCATCATTACTTTAGGACATGACGGCCAGTCAATACGGAACATTTCAACAACTTTGAAAGTTTCTTCAAGTGCAGTCGCAAAAAACATCAAGCGCTATGATGAAACTGGCTCTCATGAGGACCGCCACAGGAATGGAAGATCCAAAGTTACCTCTGCTGCAGAGGATAAGTTCATCAGAGTTACCAGCCTCAGAAATTGCAGCCCAAATAAATTCTTCACAGAGTTCAAGTCACAGACACATCTCAACATCAACTGTTCAGAGGTGACTGTGTGAATCAGGCTTTCGTGGTCGAATTGCTGCAAAGAAACCACTACTAAAGGACACCAATAATAAGAAGAGACTTGCTTGGGCCAAGAATCACGAGCAATGGACATTACACAGGTGGACATTTGTCCTTTGGCCTGGAGTCCAAATTTGAGATTTTTGGTTCCAACCGCCGTGTCTTTGTGAGAAGTGGTGTGGGTGAACGGATGATCTCGGCATGTGTAGTTCCCACCGTAAAGCATGGAGGAGGAGGTGTTATGGTGTGGGGGTGCTTTGCTGGTGACACTGTCTGTGATTTATTTAGAATTCAAGGCACACTTAACCAGCATGGCTACCACAGCATTCTGCAGCGATACGCCATCCCATCTGGTTTGGGCTTAGTGGGACTATCATTTATTTTTCAACAGAACAATGACCCAACACACTTCCAGACTGTGTAAGGAGAGGGATTGAGTGCTGCATCAGATGACCTGGCCTCCATAATCACCCGACCTCAACCCAATTGAGATGGTTTGGGATGAGTCGGACGGCAGAGTGAAGGAAAAGCAGCCAACAAGTGCTCAGCATATGTGGAAACTCCTTCAAGACTGTTGGAAAAGCATTCCAGGTGAAGCTGGTTGAGAGAATGCCAAGAGTGTGCAAAACTGTCATCAAGACAAAGGGTGGCTATTTGAAGAATTTCAAATATAAAATATTTTTTCATTTGTTTAACACTTTTTTGGTTACTACATTATTCCATATGTGTTATTTCATAGTTTTGATGTCTTCACTATTATTCTACAATGGAAAAAATAGTAAAAATAAAGACAAACCCTTGAATGAGTAGATGTGTCCAAACTTTTGACTGGTACTGTATATACATTAATTAATGTATCCTTATTAACAGTAGATAACATGTTTCTAAACACTACTAAATTAATCCTTGTGTGTGTGTGTGTGTGTCCAATGAGTGTGTGTTCATTGAGTGATACAGGAATACTGACCTCAGAGTCTCCAGTTTACAGTGGGGATTCCCCAGTCCAGCAGAGAGCAGCTTCACTCCTGAATCCTTCAGGTCATTGTTACTCAGATCCAGCTCTCTCAGGTGTGAGGGGTTTGACTTCAGAGCTGAGACCAGAGAAGCACAGCCTTCCTCTGTGACTAGACAGCCTGACAGCCTGCAAAGAGTCAAATCATATTAAAACCACACTGCTATTCTTTGGTGTTGAGTAATTTTCTTTCTGTGAGTAGATAACATGTTTCTAAACACTACTAAAGTAATCCTGATGATGCCATGATTAATACAAATCATCAATGAATCATGAATAATAATGAGTGAGAAAGTTACAGAGGCTACAACAAAACATGCTAACCTCTCACCATTACCAATAACAGAGGGGGTATGATCCTTGTTCCTCTGTAACTGTAAATGACTAAAATGTAAATGTATATAATGTCACCTTTTATTTTAGGGTATTTTAATACATATCTGTTTCAACATTTAGAAATGAAAGCACTTTATGTATCTAGTCCCCCTATTTGAAGAAGTCATAAGTATACTGACCATTTCACTTATAGTGTATTAAAGTAGTCAAAAGTTGAGTATTTGGTTGTAAACTCATTGGTTGCATTTGCAGTTTGTTTTGGTTGTGTTTTGGGTTATGTTTTGCCCGATAGTAACTGAATGGTGGATGATGACTGGAGTAATTTTCTGTCTAAGTGAGTAGATAACATGTTTCTAAACATTACTAAATTAATCCTAATGATGCCATGATTGAGAAAGATCATGAATGAATCATGAATAATAATGAGTGAGAAAGTTACAGAGGCTACAACAAAACATGCTAACCTCTCACCATTAACATCAAATAAAAGGTGACATTCTATAATGAAACATTCAATCTGAAATCCAAAATGCTGGAGCATAGCACCAAATTTAAAACTGTAAGCTTCACTGTCCAAACACATATGGTGTGGACTATGTGTGCCTGGTAAACACATGTGGATCTGGTGAACAGTTATCACTTGTTGACCAACTACAGGAATACTGACCTCAGAGACTCCAGTTTACAGTGGGGATTCCCCAGGACAGCAGAGAGCAGCTTCACTCCTGAATCCTTCAGGTCATTGTTACTCAGATCCAGCTCTCTCAGGTGTGAGGGGTTTGACTTCAGAGCTGAGACCAGAGAAGCACAGCCTTCTTCTGTGAGTCCACAGAATGACAACCTGCAAAGAGATCATCATGATTTCACAAACACACTGTTAATTTAACACCAGTAGTGTAGAAGGACAATGACAGATGCATTTGGTTTATTCTCTTAAACAACATATAGATTCATCTTCCGTCTCCTAGAATTGTATGGTCATATTGTTATACTAATGTGAACACCAATGCACTGATTCAGTATGTTTTTCAATTTAATATTATTTATTATATACATATTATAGTACATATATTTCTCTAAACTGAATATTTCTTCCTGATGATTAGTACTTAAATGTCATTTTATGTACTCACAGAGCAGCTCTGGAGGCTTTGACCACTGGCAGCAGCCTCAGAAGACCTTCCTCTGATCTGGAGTATTTATTCGGGTCAAACACATCCAGCTCCTTTTCTGAAGTCAGCAACACAAAGACCAGAGCTGACCACTGTGCAGGTGACAATTTGGCTTCTGAGAGACTTCCTGATCTCAGGTAGCTTTGGATCTCCTCCACTAGAGAATGGTCATTCAGTTCATTCAGACAGTGGAACAGATTGATGCACCTCTCTGGAGAGGGATTCTCCCTGATCTTCTCCTTGATGTACTTGACTGTTTCTTTATGGCTCTGTGAGCTGCTTCTTGTCTTTGTCAGTAGACCTCGTAAGTGCTTCTGATTGGACTCCAGTGAGAGGCCCAGAAGGAAGCGGAGGAAAAGGTCAATGTTTCCTGTCTCACTTCGTAAGGCTTTATCCACAGCACTCTTGTAGACAGTATCTTCAGTAACTTGCGGTTCGGCCATTAGATTCTCATTGTTGTTGATGAATGAGAGGAACACATATACAGCAGCCAGAAACTCCTGAATGCTCAGATGCACGAAGCAGTACACCTTGTCCTGGTACAGCACACATTCCTCTTTAAAGAGCTGTGTGCACAATCCTGAGTACACTGATGCTTCTTTGACATCAATGCCAGCCTCTTTCAGGTCTTCTTCATAGAAAATCAGATTGCCCTTCACAAGCTGTTGAAAAGCCAGTTTTCCCAGTGACAGAATGCTCTCTTTATTCCAGTGTGGACCTGTCTCTTCTTTCCCAAGATACTTTTCATCCTTCAGTTTGGTATGAAACTCCACAAGGTGTGAGTACATCTCAGTCAGAGTCTTGGGCATCTCTTCTCTCTGGTCTGTACTCAACATGTGTTCAAGGACTGTTGCAGAAATCCAACAGAAGACTGGAATATGGCACATGATGTGGAGGCTCCTTGATGTCTTTATGTGTGAGATGATTCTGCTGGCCAGGTCCTCATCACTGAATCTCTTCCTGAAGTACTCCTCCTTCTGTGGGTCATTGAACCCTCGTACCTCTGTCACCTGGTCAACACACCCTGAAGGGATCTGATTGGCTGCTGCAGGTCGGGTAGTTATCCAGAGGAGAGCAGAGGGAAGCAGATTTCCCTTGATGAGATTTGTCAGCAGAACATCCACTGAGGTTGACTCTGTGACGTCAAAACAAATCTTGTTCTTCTGGAAGTCTAGGGGCAGTCGGCACTCATCCAGACCATCAAAGATGAACAGAACTTTGTACTTGTCGTAGTTGGAGATTCTTGATTCTTTGGTTTCCATTGAGAAGTGACTGAGAAGTTCAATGAAAGTGTGTTTGTCCTTTTTCATCAAATTCAGCTCCCGAAAAGGGAATGAAAATACAAATTGGACATCCTGATTTGCTTTTCCTTCAGCCCAGTCCAGAATGAACTTCTGTACAGAGACAGTTTTTCCAATGCCAGCGACTCCCTTTGTCAGCACAGTTCTGATAAGTTTGTCTTGTCCAGTTAAGGGTTTGAAGATGTCGTTACATTTGACTGCAGTCTCTGGTCTTGCTTGTTTCCTGGTTGTTGTCTCAATCTGTCTCAGCTCATGTTCATTATTGACCTCTGCTGTTCCACCCTCTGTGATGTAGAGCTCTGTGTAGATCTTATTGAGAAGTGTTGGGTTTCCTTGTTTAGCGATCCCCTCAAATACACATTGAAACTTCTTCTTTAGATTAGATTTGAGTTCACGTTGAAGAATCACAGCACGCTCATCTGAATCTAGAAATAACACAGAGGGTATTAATATTTCATCTGTTTTAATGCCTACAGTATTGTAAGTCTGTCTTATAAAGTTTAAATTATAATAATTTATTCTCTTAACTGTCTGTATAAATCTGTAAATGTTTTCATAATGCATTACTCACTGGTGTGACTGATTTATATCATTATTGGTATTATTGATTAATAATGTTATATCTCTCTCTCTCTGTCTAAATTAATCACCACAACACATCCCTGCTGCTACTTGATGAGGTCACTAGGTGTTGTGTTAAGGCTGCTACAATATCATTGAGTTACACAGCTACTTTAGCTGTACTTTAGCTACAGCTTTTAAATGTTATAAAACAGCATTCAACATGAGGCAGACAGCTCTTACTTTTCTCCAGTGTGTCAGCAAGCTCCTTCTGGTTCATTTTCCTCAGGACGTGCAGTGTGATCTTCAGAGCCCCCTCTCTGGCACTGCTCTCCTGCTTCTCATCTTCAGCATCCACCACTTCCTTATCCTGCTTCTGACTCTCAAAGCCTTCTGGGAGTTCTGGACTAAGAATCCTCTTGAACATCTTCAGCTCCTTCTTCACAAATGTCATAATATTCTCTTCAAGCAACTGAAATAAATCAAGTAAATAAGTTAAGCAAGAGAATAATTGCTTTCTCATTAACACATGAATGAACGATTGACAGATCAACTTTACTTGAGGTAAACAAAAACAAATGTACATAACAGGACCACATACACTGAATATGGAGGCCAGGTCTGTTTGATGACTCTGGGAAGACTGACCACTGAGAATCTCTGACTCTGATATCTCCTGTTGGTTTCTGTGGACAAAACATGAGATTACATTTCCTCATCCAGGGAGTGCACACACACACACAAACACACACACACACACACACACACACAGGGAGGGAATGTTGTGTTTGTTTAATATTGTTTCAGGACTATGAAAATGGAAAAAAGGTTTAGCCTATGAATTATGAAAACAACCAAAATAAATGGGAAAATGGGAGAGGAGAAATTACTAGAGACAGTGTTGTTTAACTCACTGACCATGACCCATGAGTTCTTCTTACCTTTGTTCAGTAGAAAAGTCTCCCTCTCTAAACTCTATAGGACGTTTCATAGACCAGTCACTCTTCATGGACACACAGCTGGGTACAGGGGAGGCTGGTCTCTCCTGCTTGATTGGACTTCAACACAACAGAGACAAACATTACATCTCTCATCTACTCTGAGCTCAGATGGGGAAACTTAAGAAGAGTTTCATTCAAAAACACTATAAATCCATTTTCAGAAATGTTGGTAAATTAGCTTTTATTGTTTAAAGAAATTATGAAAGAGATTGGTGTGTTTTTTCACTATCTAATCATGGCATGGGGTTGTTCAATGACAGACATGTATTTGTTTAAAATCCATCACTTGATGATTTCATTTCAGAGACAAATAATGTTATTTTTTTGTAAAAATGCCATATATCTGCCTCACTCTCAGATAAATAAGTAGTACTGCTAGGTTTTACACAGTAATAATATATATCTTCCCCACTCTCAGAGAAATCAGTAGTACTGCTATGTTTTACACAGTAATAATATATATCTTCCTCACTCTCAGAGAAATCAGTAGTACTGCTAAGTTTTACACAGTAATAATATATATCTAACTCACTCTCAGAGAAATAAGTAGTACTGCTAGGTTTTACACAGTAATAATATATATCTGGCTCACTCTCAGAGAAATAAGTAGCACTTCTAGGTTTTACACAGTCAAATGTGACCGACTGGCTCGATTCGGTCTTATGTAGCAACATTTGAAATTGTGTTTTTTTACATTGGATAAAAGTAGAGACTCAGCTAGAAAAAGGTATATCATACACTACAGTTGAGGAACAATGGGAAAGTCATTCTGCTTTGAAAGATGATAAACTTGTAACCTCAATTTTGAGAAAATGGCCTTTGAATGTTTTGGTTCACCTATTGGAGAGCTCTTCTTTATCTACAGTGGTGTTACTTTGGCAGATAATGTCACCCATCTAAATAAATAGTATATATATATATATATATATAGTTAACTAAATGTATGGTGTTTTTGGTTTTTGTCAGTTTCATTGTTTGTTATACTATAAATGGTTATTTTATGGTTGTAAGTGGTAATATTAACTAGAAAATGTCATATTTTGCAATTCTGAGTAATTACTACTTTAGTAAGGATATACTTTATTCAGTACTACTGCAGTTACTAAATAATTCCAAAAGATGGAGGCATAAGATCACGAATGACATTTCAGAAGGTTAGTTTAGTTTTCTCCCTGGATACACCACCACTCCTCCTCACAGGAAAACTCCTGCACATGCATTTTACTGTTCCTTTCCACACTGCTAACGCAAGAGGAACGACTGAAAAAGCATTTAACAGATTTCTGTGAAATAATATAATGATGATTCATGTTTATTATTACCTGTTTTTATACTCATGTTTTGAAATTATACTTCATTACTATAATGATTATCAATAAGCCTGAACATTAATTTAGTCACCTCTGGTCGAGAAAAACGTATTTTCCTAGTACATTCATTGTCAGATTCATCAACTAGCAGCGAGCACTCTGCCTTCTAGCACAAGCGATGGGCATGTTGAGGTACATTTGCTAACCGCAAGGGTTGCATGATGTAATTTATTGGTGGGCTGGAAGACGCACTCTTGTCTTTTCTATTCCGAGGTTGTTTAATCGCAATATTAGATATTTAAAAATGCATGTATACTAGGGTTGAGGTTGGAGCATCTGACTAGTGATTATTTACCTGGGGTTCAACACCTGCTATAGTCACTATTTAATTGCTCTTCCAAAAGCATCACAGGCCTAATACGAGATATATAGCTAACTAAAGTAATGAGTGACCATTTCAGAAAATCATGGGACACATAGTATTTGGTTGCATGCGGGCGGCAGGTAGCTTAGTGGTTAAGAGCGTTGTGCCAGTAACCGAAAGGTTGCTGGTTCTAATCCCCGAGCCGACTAGGTGAAAAATCTGTCGATGTGCCCTTGAGCAAGGCACTTAACCCTAATTGCTCCTGTAAGTCGCTCTGGATAAGAGCGTCTGCTAAATAACCAATTATATTATATATTTATATATGCTATTTTATGTCAATCATATTGCTGCTTGTAGCCTATAACTGATGCTTCGTGGTCTTATGCTGCCATCTATTGGAAATATTTAGCTATTAAAAGTTATTAATTCACGTTCAGACGTTGGTGAGGCAGCTGAGAAATAAAGTGTATTAGATCAGTCTCAAACCTGCCCCACGCCAATTGCTGGACTTTCACACAGAGTTTATTAGGTCACCCAATTCAACCACATTTGAAAAATAAAACAAATGTGTCTTATTTATCAAGTGTTCTGTCTTGCTATTATACATATAATAAAATAACAACAAAATAATTAAAACACTATTTAATACTATAATTGTATTTATTAAGATAATATTATTACTAAAATAGTTTCTAAAAGTGTTCTAGGCTACCCTACCCTAGAATTAGGGGTTAGGGTTACGGCTAAAATAGGTTATAAGTAGGGTAAGAGTTTCTGTATAGCACTTCGTGACATCTGCTGGTGTAAATAGAGCTTTATAAATACATTTGATTGATTGTTAGGTTTAGGGTTTATATGGCAAAAAACAGTATGGGTTTATAGCACTCTTGCTCCTCCCTTTGGCCATCTGTGGGTACTACATAACTCATTCATTAAATTTTTTACATTTACATTTTACATATTTAGCAGACGCTCTTATCCAGAGCGACTTACAGTTAGTGAGTGCATACATTTTCATACTGGCCCCCCGTGGGAAACGAACCCACAACCCTGGCGTTGCAAGCGCCATGCTGTACC
The DNA here is from genome assembly GCF_964263955.1 of Coregonus lavaretus. Taxonomy (NCBI): domain Eukaryota; kingdom Metazoa; phylum Chordata; class Actinopteri; order Salmoniformes; family Salmonidae; genus Coregonus; species Coregonus lavaretus. The sequence continues at coordinate 481,965 of NW_028159039.1, read as the reverse complement.
AACTGAGCTATATGACACTTGCTAGGCTCATAATCTGAGGTAGCAACTGTGTCAGATCTACAAATCCATTAGCTAGACCACCCAATTAGACAACAATCACCCCATTATACCCATTTGGTTTGCAACTCAGTGAACCTGCGCAGCATTCGCTCAATTTGATGCCTATGAACGAAGATTTCGATGCATATCAAATTACCCAGCAGCCATTTAGAAACAACAAGTCATCAGATTTTTTTTATTTCTTCATAAAAAAATGTATTCTGGCTGTTTAAATCTGCCACATCTTGAAAAAGAGGACAGGGACATGAGTTTTGTTTAGATTGTACACTTTTTTCTTAAAACAAATATGTTTAACCATGACCAGAAAATGTTTAACGTTTGATGGCTTTGCGCCAGACAACACCTCTTACACTGTGGGTCACCACAACATGTACTCAGGTTAACATTGAGTGCGCTCGCCAAGTAACCGTAACCTTGTTAATAATATTTTAAACTGAGGTAAACCTACAGTAGAACTAATAGGAGCTGGCAGGGTGAAAAATGCCCAAACATAAGGCCTGTTTTTTCGTGATTACTTCATAACCAGGGATAGAAGGTAATATTATGAAACTGGGTTCCATGGCGGATGCAATGAACTAATTTTATCAGAAATAAACGTTGTAAAAAATTGAACTTGAGGCGCCCCGAAAATAATATTCAAAAAGTTCAGTCCTTGGACACAGAGGGGTTAAACACTAAAGTTACCGTCCATCTAGTGAAGAGAGGAGAACCGGACAGAGGGATGGTAGGTAGCCAGCATCCGTCAACGAGAGAGGGAGAAGCCCTCCACGGTATTTAACAGGTGGAAGAAACAACCAGGGAGCTCCATCGGTCCACAAGAAATGCAGGCAGCCGGTGATGATGTAGTGGTAGCCAGGATAACTAGGATGCTGCTGGTAGAGTAGCTAGCTTAGCTAGCTGTACCGACTAGCTTGGCTAGCTAGCAGGTCATTCGTCTGTCCCTCGAGGATGATGACGAATCCGGTGAACCACAAGATGAAACAAGGATAGCGAGTGAAAAGGATCTGGCTACACTCATACTGTCACTGACCATTAAGCAAATTGAACAATAAACGTCGGCGTCTCAACACTGTAACAAACTCCGTCGTTATTCCCCAACATCACCTCAGTCCACTGCGCGTAACTGGACAATATGCTTGGCGCCAAACCGTAAGTGGACGCGGACAGTTCTGTACGGGGACGCGGACAGTTCCAGAACCACACAATAAACTAAACCAAGTCTTTACACTGGCTTACATTAGTAATATTCATTTTTATTATTATGTAAAACAAAAATGTGTTGTTTTTTAAAACAATATTTTGAGATCTGGGTCCATATCCACAAAGCATCTCAGAGTAGAAAATTGGTCCTCTCTCTCCCCAGACAGACTCATTTTAGACCACTAACCCTAAACATAGATACAGCATGTTGGTTGTGGTTAACACAATGACAACTAATTCTTGAATGTACATCTGCCGCTCTCTCAGATAAATAAGTAGTACTGCTAGGTTTTACACAGTCAAATGTAACATTTTATATAAATAATAATATGCCATTTAAAATTATGCTTCAAATGAAAACAGAGATGACTGCATTACAATATAAACAGTAGGCTATAGGCATATTTCAATCATATTGAAATATATTCAATGTTCAATATATTGAGTTCTATTTTGCTACTTGTAGGCTATGGTCTGTAATTTGTCTCAATATATTTCATGATGTGTAGCCTAACATGTGCCCAATGATGTGCCAAATCTGTGATTTAGAATAAGCCGCCTCAATATTTGCAGCCGTAGGTGGTAATATCTCTCTAGGAGCTGATCTGTCATCAGTATTGGGAACTAATTATAATGTTAAGGAAAGATTTGAATGGAGAAAACTGATCCAAGAGCAGCGCTCCCTTTCTTTCGATCCTCTAAATAACGACATGCTCCAACAACGCACTTGGCGACCGTTCTCTCTGCGTGGTGCGTGGGAAATACATGTTACATCTTTAGCCATTGTAGGAAAGATGCATCTTAAAACACTGGTAAGCCTAAATTCCATCGCTATCGGGAAACCGGGCCCAGAGTGACTTACAATACAGTTGCCGTATTGTAGTGTATTCAAGCTTTAAAAAGGCTTCTAGAGTTTGTAATTTCTACTTTAAAAATGTCAAACTTGATTTGCCCTAATGAAAAATGTACCAACCACTACAAAAATGTTCATGAATTATAATGCACAGAATAATTTATATTTTCTATTGCTGCAGGATTATTTTCCTGCTGTGAGAAACTGGGTCAAATTAAGATATGGCATCTGTAAGTGCATTCATCTTAAGATATCTAGGTGAGACAACCACATATCACAGTCAAATATACAGGATACGAACATTCCATTCCAACTTAACAATGGATATATAGCATTTAGCCAAAAAAACTTTAATTTTTATACACATCTCAAATCCATTAATAAAATATCTGAGAACAGTAATATTGAAGGTACCCAGTAATATTGAAGGTACCCAAGGCAATCATTTCTGCTGAAAAAAAAGTGTGGATATAGCATTTTGGAAATAAACTTAAGAATTCTTAAACAAATTTGTCATCTCACCTCTTAGCTTTGGTGTCATGTCCCCCAGAGAGACTCATTTTAGAGGCAGGGACCCCCTCCTCTCTCTCCCCAGAGAGACTCATTTTAGACCACTGACCCCTAAACAGAGATGCAGCATGTTGGTTGTGGTAAACACAGTGACAACTAATTCTTGATTGACAATTGTTCTCATTTATTCATTATCTCTTAGAAATAAACCATTTACTAACAGACACATCCAAACAGTCTGGCTATTTAATGCAATCACATGAACATCAGGTTGTGACATCTCTTCTCCATGTTAACTGTCAATAATAATAATAAGTCACTGTTTGTTAAGGTAGTTATAGACAGTGCAGCAACACAAGGCCATGTCTCACACTTATTCGTATTCATTAAAAGTCGGCCATTTGTTGTCTTTGAATCTGAGAATGTAGACAGAAGGGCTAAAACGGGCATGATTGATCTGAGGGGAAATCATTGATACATTCAGAAAGTATTTTTGCAACAAGTAGGAGATTTATATTATGTAAAGTAGGCTAGCTTATAATATATAACAGAGGTTTGTTAGTGATATGCAGATGGAGGTCTATACCTCAGCTATAGCCTACATATCCTAGATAACCAGCCTAAACCTGTTCAGATCAGTTCCCATAACGTTACAGGCCTACCAGCAGCAGGACAGAGCTTGTAGCCTAGGCATGATATGTTTCACATTTCCAACAGAGACCATCAGGTTGGTCAGCATGATAAGTGATCATATATCAAACCTACTCTAACTATTGAATGTCTGTAAACGACCTAACTTTCTAATATAATAGTTCTATGTAGCCTAGACTTACCAGAGTCTGCCCGTCTTTCCTTCAAATCAACACATTTATCGTAATTTTTATGTTGCCGGGAAATGTGTCCCACAGTTTCAACAGCCATTTTGTAAGTGCGTAGGCTACAAACTTACTTTTAATTTCATATGAGGAAACTGGTGCGGCCGCCTGTGTTCTTGCAGATGAAGTAGCCTCTCATAGGGAACTCATTCAACCAGCCTAAACAACAGTAAATAAAATATGTCAAATGGTCAAGAAACAATGGTCTAAAGAGAATCATGTCCTCCTAATATAGCCATGTACATTAAAGACAGGTATATTGCTACAGATGTAGGATCTTAATTTGAGCCCGTTTGCTACAGAAGGAAAATAATCCTGAAGCAACTCGACATTTGAATTATTATGTGGATAATTGACATTTTTCAAAAGGGAAAGGTGGAAAAGTGGAAATTACAAACTTCAGAAGACTTTTTAACCCTCCAATACACAACAAGTTTTAGTTCTCCTGCAACAGGTTGATTAAATTAAGATCCTTCATCTGTACAGAACTTGTCTTTATCTAAACCAAGGCAGTTTGCATTATTAGCAATGGTGTTGCAACTGTCAGCTGCTGTAAACCTATGTGATTGGATGTTATAGACCCCCATCTGAACAGTTCCTTTCCCCATGCTGTGGCCCTCACCAACTGGTCATCTGGTCCATAGAGACTAAAGGACTATACACTCTATGCTGCACACCACATCAAGCCATCTCTGAACTGTACACTACCATCTGGTCCATAGAGACTAAAGGACTATACACTCTATGCTGCACACCACATCAAGCCATCTCTGAACTGTACACTACCATCTGGTCCATAGAGACTAAAGGACTATACACTCTATCTTACTATTTCATCCTTCCACAAGATATAGTCCCGACACAAGGGCTACCCAAGCCGGCTGGTCGTTCGTTCTATCGGTTCGGTTGCCACGAACCATTAGTTAAGTCTTTTCGTTCTAAATGTTCCAAATTAAGATCCTACATATGTATGTTTAAATGTACTTGGTGAATAAAGGTGATTTATTGATTTGCAAAAGTTGAGTCTCTAGATTTCCTTGCTGCTCTGGGGAAATAATGAAATGGTTGTCATGGTGATTTAAACTGGGACTGGTTATCTCCCAACTCTGAGACCATGTCATTTATTACATTTCACCCAATTGATAAAGGCAGCTAGAAGGCTGAACCCAGAAGACAACTCTAAATCAACACTAACTGATATTATCCTCAAATCCTTTCGCTCATATTATAGTGTCTCTGTGTTCAACAGGTAGTCTATGACATCAGTAGTGTATCAAACAGGGCAGGGAAGAGAACCCAGGTCGATGGTGAGAAAGGCAAACACCCTACGCATCGCACCAATAGGGTTAACCCACATGGTGGGAATTGGAATGTGGCTCACACTGCCCCCTCCGACCAGGAAGTCGACTACTCACACGTCCGGGCCGTGCGTTCTGATGGCCTCACAGCCGCCATTCCACTTCTGACACCAATGTAGCGAACAGCAGGGCAGGGAAGCAAACCAGGGTTGCTTGTGTGAAAGGCAATCACCCTACGCATCACTCCATTGGCACCAATAGGGTTACTTGGTAGGAAATGTTCCCTCTAAGCTGTGCCCGTGCGCAGGCTCACAGCTCCCCCGGGACTGCCACGCAGAAGAAATATCAGCATGCGCAGAGAAGCACGAGATTGAACTTCACTGAACTTTCTAGAGATTTCATCGTTAGTTATCACTATCAACGTTTCCCTTTACTGTGGGAATTGTGATCGTATCAACACAATATTAGCCACTCAAAAGTTTGGACACGCCTACTCTTTCAAGGGTTTTTCTTTATTTTTACTGTTTTCTAAATTGTAGAACTATGTAGAAACTATGAAATAACACATATGGAATTATGTAGTAACCAAAAAAGAGAAACGACAGTCCATCATTACTTTAAGATATGTAGGTCAGTGAATCCGGAAATGTAAAGAACTTTTAATATTTCTTGAAGTGCAGTCGCAAAAACGATCACGCGCTATGATGAAACTGGCTCTCATGAGGACCGCCACAGGAATGGAAGACCCAGAGTTACCTCTGCTGCAGAGGATAAGTTCATTAAAGTTACCAGCCTCAGAAATTGCAGCCCAAATAAATGCTTCACAGAGTTCAAGTAACAGACATATTTCAACTTCAACTGTTCAGAGGAGACTGCATGAATCAGGCATTCATGGTTGAATTGCTGCAAAGAAACCACTACTAAAGTACACCAATAAGAAGAAGAGACCTGCTTGGGCCAAGAAACACAGGCAATGGACATTAAACCTGTTGACATGTGTAAGAGACCTGCTTGGGCCAAGAAACACGGGCAATGGACATTAAACCTGTTGACATGTGTCCTTTGGTCTGGAGTCCAAATTGGAGATTTTTGATTCCAACCGCCGTGTCTTTGTGAGACGCAGAGTAGGTGAACGGATTATCTCTGCATGTGTGGTTCCCACCGTGAAGCATGGAGGAGGAGGTGTGATGGTGTGGGGGTGCTTTGCTGGTGACACTGTCTGTGATTTATTTAGAATTCAAGGCACACTTAACCAGCATGGCTACCACAGCATTCTGCAATGATACGCCATCCCATCTGTGTAAGGGCTATTTGACCAAGAAGGAGAGTGATGGAGTGCTGCATCAGGTGACTTGGCCTCCACAATCCCCCGACCTCAACCCAATTGAGATGGTTTGGGATGAGTTAGAACGCAGAGTGAAGGAAAAGCAGCCAACAAGTGCTCAGCATATGTGGGAATTCTTTCAAGACTGTTGGAAATGCATTCCAGGTGAAGCTGGTTGAGAGAATGCCAAGAGTGTGCAAAGCTGTCATTAAGGCAAGGGGTGGCTACTTTGAAGAATCTAAAATCTAAAATATATTTTGATTTGTTTAACACTTTTTTCGTTACTACATGTTTCCATATGTAGAAAATAGTAAAAATAAAGAAAAACCCTTGAATGAGTAGGTGTGTCCAAACTGTTGACTGGTCCTGTATATGCAAATAGACCATTGCTATATATGGATTTGTTCCATTCACTTTGAACTGGACTGTTTTTACAGCATCAGCGGTCGTGAGTAGATGTGCTTGTTTTGAGATCAAAGCGAGAGCTACATGTAGCGACATGTGGACATTTGTTCATATCCTTTGCTAGTTAGTGAGTTAATATCCCAGTTATAGATCATGTGTTCATATCCTTTGCTAGTTAGTGAGTTAATATCCCAGTTATAGATCATTTGTTCATATCCTTTGCTAGTTAGTGAGTTAATATCCCAGTTATAGATCATGTGTTCATATCCTCTGCTAGTTAGTGAGTTATTATCCCAGTTATAGATCATTTGTTCATATCCTTTGCTAGTTAGTGAGTTATTATCCCAGTTATAGATCATTTGTTCATATCTTTTGCTAGTTAGTGAGTTATTAGCCCAGTTATAGATCATTTGTAGTCAGCAATAGGGGAGTGATTGCTTCCTTCAACAGCACAAAACCTGTACATTTCTAGACATCTTTAAAAAGTGATTCAGGTAAAGAGTTTCTTCTGTCTTAAAGGGGCAGTGTTGTATTTTGAGATATGCTTGAAAAAACTAAGTCGCCAATAGGCAGAGGGTAGCATAATTTGTCTGATTCTCTGTAATAATGGTATTGGGATAATGATGCATTTTATTTAGTAAAGTGGTTTCTTGCATCAAACACAACAACATTTTCAGTCACCTCCTCCTTGTGTGAAGGACAAGTAGATAAACAGGTTAATGTCAAGCTCTGCATGTTTTTTGGAATGTCTCATAGATTGTAGGCTTACATTGAACACCATACATTGGCTGCTACTGTAGGCTGAATGATAGAACAGCCAGTTCCATGTTAAATGTTATTGGAGGCCTTTTTTACATTATGATCAAATAGCCTACTTGGTCTCTGTTAAAACTGTAACTTAAAGTGGGTACAGCCTCAGTGTTCACAGTAAACTCATGCCGGAAGTTGCACAGATCGCTACACTATAGTAGAACCATGATACAATTACATTTATCATACGAAATGTGAAATGTAGAACTACGAATGAATATTGATGTATTGAATTCACAGGAGGTTGGTGGCACCTTAATTGGGGAGGACGGGCTTGTGGTAATGGCTGGAGCGGAATAGGTGGAATGGTTTCATTAATATGAGCCGTCCTCCCCTCAGCAACCTCCACTGATTGAATTTGACTTGCCCACGTCCAGTTAGCGCCATTTTGTATGATTAAACTGTCAAGTCATTATATATTTTCCATTCTGAGAGCACCTTCCTGATGACTGGCACTCTGTACATTCCTATGGATGAGGCCTGTGCTGGAATGTGAAGCTAACTGAAGCTAACTTTAGAAAACCAGTATATCTAGCTAGCATCATAGTCCACCCCTCAGGCTAAGTTCAGGTTACAGCATCAGGCAGACATCAACAGCCGAGTTGTAGGCTACAACCTGGGTCGTATTCATTAGTTTACACAGCAGCCAACAGTTTTAAAATGTTGCATAAACAGTTTACTCCAAACGCTGTACAATGTGACCTAAACGGTTTCTGTTGCCAAATGTTTTGCTACGGTGGGCACTAATGAACACACACAACCTGTTTTGAGGAAGTGTAAGTTGTTGTTAGTCTTTCCACAGTATTTATTTGTATCTCTTTCACACAACATACCTTCCTGAGTGAAAAGAGTTCACAGTAGATTTGAAAGAGAAAATGTTGTTGCTTGTTGTGTTTTAAGCCTGTTTTGAGAAGACAAGTCTATAGGTCTATGATACAGTACACTCCTAGAAAAAAGAGTTCCAAAAGGGTCCTCTGGCTGTCCCCATAGGAGAACGCTTTTGGGTTCCAGGTAAAACCCTTCTGGCTTCCATGTAGAACCCTCTGTGGAAAGGATTCTTCATGGAACCCAAAAGGGTTCTACCTAGGACCAAAAAGGGTTCTACAAAGGGTTCTCCTATGGGGACAGCCAAAGAACCCTTTTAGATTCTAGAAAGTGTATGAGCGATCACCCTGGGGCACACAGATGGAAACAGAAGCAATTCACCCCACGCATCGAATTTATATCCAAAACATTTTAAGGAGAGTAGGCCTATTATAACACTGTCCACAAAACATATAATCAACTATATGAATACACATAACAATATCATCAACTATATTAATACACATAACAATATCATCAACTATATTAATACACATAACAATATCATCAACTATATTAATATCATAACAATATCATCAACTATATGAATACACATAACAATATCATCAACTATATTAATACACATAACAATATCATCAACTATATGAATACACATAACAATATCATCAACTATATTAATATCATAACAATATAATCAACTATATTAATACACATAACTATATCATCAACTATATGAATACACATAACAATATCATCAACTATATTAATATCATAACAATCGTCGTCTTACCTTTTATATGTCTCTCAATAGAAGTAGAGTCTGGAATGATCATTCGGTGGTGGAAAGTTCCTTTAGTTTGTTCTGCTCATTTCCATATCAGGTTCTACCTGTTCTCTCTCCCACTCCCTGTCTCTTTATAGGTCTTACAATGTGCCTTGGCATACATTCTACAAGTGTCTGGAACTCCAAATGTAGTTCTGATTTAGTGTTCCAAATGAAAACAATTTGATTAAACTGGTTAATATGGTTAAAATACATTAAGACTGAGTAATGCTGTGATTGTTTTTATTATTTTGTATTGAAATGTTTGACTTTATTTTCCCTATGTCCTTTCAATATAGGAACAATTTGTGAAATGACAGCCTTCTGTAAATATGGACAAAAGTCTATGGATTCATTTGAAGGTATGTGTCTTGCAACATTATGTAAAATGACAGGTTAAGAAACATTGCATCTTCCTAGGTGCATATGTGAGAAGGAACGCAAACTGTCTCCCTATGTGTGTGCCATCCCTAAACATCAAGTGTTTGTGGTTCATTAAAATGTTTATTGTCAAGGTTTAAAAAAAAGAAAAAAAAGAGAAAAGTGTCTGGAACTCTATTGGAGGGATGTGACATCATTCTTCCACAAGAAATTCCATAATTTAGTGTTTTGTTGATGGTTGTCTTCAATTGGGTTGAGACCTGGTGACTGAGATGGCCATGGCATATTGTGAAACATCAGCAAGTTCAGCAATCTTCATCACTGAAGCTCCTGCCAAACGTGCCCCAACACTCACCAATCGTTAAGCTCTTCCTGAGCAGGGTTGCAGTCTCTCTTCGTTGCAGCTCCTCTCTCCCCAGGGGTAGCAGCTCCTCTCTCCCCAGGGGTAGCAGCTCCTCTCTCCCCAGGGGTAGCAGCTCCTCTCTCCCCAGGGGTAACAGCTCCTCTCTCCCCAGGGGTAACAGCTCCTCTCTCCCCAGGGGTAGCAACTCCTCTCTCCCCAGGGGTAGCAACTCCTCTCTCCCCAGGGGTAGCAGCTCCTCTCTCCCCAGGGGTAGCAGCTCCTCTCTCCCCAGGGGTAGCAGCTCCTCTCTCCCCAGGGGTAGCAGCTCCTCTCTCCCCAGGGGTAACAGCTCCTCTCTCCCCAGGGGTAGCAGCTCCTCTCTCCCCAGGGGTAGCAGCTCCTCTCTCCCCAGGGGCAGCAGCTCCTCTCTCCCCAGGGGTAACAGCTCCTCTCTCCCCAGGGGTAACAGCTCCTCTCTCCCCAGGGGTAGCAACTCCTCTCTCCCCAGGGGTAGCAGCTCCTCTCTCTCCAAGGGTATCAGCTCCTCTCTCCCCAGGGGTAACAGCTCCTCTCTCCCCAGGGCTAACAGCTCCTCTCTCCCTCTATTGATGTCTTTCATCTTGTCTGGTGTCTCTCTCCATCACATCTTGTCTGGTGTCTCTCTCCACCTGGGCGGCAGGTAGCTTAGTGGGTAAGAGCGTTGTGCCAGTAACCGAAAGGTCGCTGGTTCTAATCCCCGAGCCAACTAGGTGAAAAATCTGTCGATGTGCCCTTGAGCAAGGCACTTAACCCTAATTGCTCCTGTAAGTCGCTCTGGATAAGAGCGTCTGCTAAATGACGTAAATGTAAATGTATCTTATTCTTCTGTTGATGTCTCTGTGTCTTGTCTGGTGTCTCTGTCCATCACTTTCTCTGTGTCATCTATTGATGTCTCTCATCTTGTCTGGTGTCTCTCTCCATCAACAGAAATATTGGTGAGGGTTAGGCCTACTCCAATACAACATTGAAAACATGAAAACACGACTACATAACACCATTAAATACAGTTGGAATAGAGCTACAACACTCAAACTGTTTCCATCAAACAGAAAAACAACAAGAAAGCTGGATAAACACATTTAGATTTCTACATACTGCACTTTGCTTTTGCATTATCCATACAGCTGTTTAAGGTCATAAAAAGGCAGAGTGCAGTATCAGCATTTAAGGGGTCATAGGTCAGATCAGTGGTCATGGTTGATATGCATGGACCAAAAAACCCAACTTTAAAGCCATTTTTCTCAGATTCACTGTTTGCGTAGACTGCTCTTTGCCTTTGTAGGGCAGTAGTTCAGGTGGCTTCCCTTGCCCTTAGTCTGCCTCCTGTCCCTCCTATCGCCATGGAGACACCTTCCTGAAAACAATGACTCCATACTTTGCTGAAACCTGTTCTGCCAGTTCATGTCCTTAAAGATGAATGTTGGAATGTTCCAATGTGGTTACCCCAAAAAGATCACAAGATAGATCACACATCCATAACTTGTTTCCTGCTTGTAGCAGGCCGCGTTCCGCGTTCACTTTTCTCTAACTATGAGTCATATGATTTCATGAGAATATTTTTCTGGAAGGAGAGTGTAATGCAAGTCAAGGCGTCCTTGGATGAATGTCAACAAGATTTATAACCAGCATTGTTAAATTAACTGTTGTAATAAATAAATAAATACAAATATTTGTAAATGTATTTTCACAGACACAGGATAGATGCAGTGAAATGTGTTGTTTTACAGGGTCATAGTAGTACGGCGCCCCCTGGAGCAAATCAGGTGTAAGTGCCTTGCTTAAGGGCACAGACAGATTTTTACTGTCACACCCTGGTTCTGGGACTCATTATGTTGAGCCAGGGTGTGTTCATTCTATGTGTTCTATGTCGATGTTGGGGGTTCTAGTTTGTTTTATTCTATGTTTGACGATGTGACTCCCAATCGGAGGCAACGAGTGTCAGCTGTTTGCTGGTTGTCTCTGATTGGGAGCCATATTTAACTGTCTGTGTTTCACTTTGGGTTTGTGGGTTTTTGTTCCGTGTCGGTATTTGTTTACCGTGGACTTCACGAGTCGTGTTTTGTTTGGTATACTTTAACTAATTAAAGTCATGTTTGTTTCACACGCTGCGCCTTGGTCTGTTCCTTACCTCGGCCTTGACAGAAAAACCCACCATACAACGACCAAGCAGCGTGTCCAGGAACACACGCAGGAGGTGACGCTGGTGGATGTCCTCCTCGGTTGGGGGCAGATTACCGAGGAGGAGGCCGTCCGGTACCGCAGGGCTATGAAGGGGGAGACCCAGGCAGGAGAGGAGCAGCGGCGTCAGCAGTGCCATCGTCGGACGGACGAGAGGCACCCCCAATAATTTTTTAGGGGGGGCACACGGCATGGGCGACTGGGCAGCAGGAGGCTGCCACAGGGCGAAATAGGAGACGAGGAGAGAAGGCCACCGGGTTTCGGGAGCCATTGGCGAGAGGAGGGAAGGAAGTTGTAGAGGCACGGCGAGAGGTACTGAGGTGTATTGCCAGTCCGGTCCGGCCCGTTCCTGATCCCCGTTTAAAGCCAGTGGTGTGTGTTCCCAGTACGGTCCGGCCTGTTCCTGCTCCACGCACCAAGGCTACGGTGTGCGTCGCCAGCCCAGTCCGGCCTGTCCCTAATCCACGCACCAAGCCTACGGTGTGCGTCGCCAGCCCAGTCCGGCCTGTCCCTGCTCCACGCACCAAGCCTACGGTGTGCGTCGACAGCCCGGCCCGGCCTGTTCCTGCTCCACGCACCAAGCCTACGGTGTGCGTCGACAGCCCAGCCCGGCCTGTTCCCGCTCCACGCACCAAGCCTACGGTGTGCGTCGCCAGCCCAGCCCGGCCTGTCCCTGCTCCACGCACCAAGCCTACGGTGTGCGTCGCCAGCCCAGCCCGGCCTGTCCCTGCTCCACGCACCAAGCCTACAGTGTGCGTCGACAGCCCAGCCCGGCCTGTCCCTGCTCCACGCACCAAGCCTACGGTGTGCGTCGCCAGCCCGGTCCGGCCTGTTCCTGCCACCCGCACCAAGTCTACGGTGTGCGTCGCCAGCCCGGTCCGGCCTGTTCCTGCCACCCGCACCAAGTCTACGGTGTGCGTCGCCAGCCCGGTCCGGCCTGTTCCTGCCACTCGCACCAAACCTACGGTGCGCGTCGCCAGCCCGACCCGGCCTGTTCCTGCCACTCGCACCAAACCTACGGTGCGCGTCGCCAGCCCGGTCCGGCCTGTTCCTGCCACTCGCACCAAACCTACGGTGCGCGTCGCCAGCCCGACCCGGCCTGTTCCTGCCACTCGCACCAAACCTACGGTGCGCGTCGCCAGCCCGGTCCGGCCCGTCTCTCTTCCACGCACCAAGCCAGGGGTGCGAGTCGTCAGCCTGGTAAGGCCCATTCCTCCTCCACGCACCAAGCCAGGGGTGCGCGTCGTCAGCCTGGTAAGGCCCGTTCCTCCTCCACGCACCAAGCCAGGGGTGCGAGTCGACAGACTGGACCAGGGGCGCATTGGGGGGTGTATTGAAGGGTGGTGGTCAAGGCCGGAGCCAGAACCGCCGCCGAGGAGGTAGGCCCGCCCAGCCCTCCCCTGTTTTGTTTAGTTGAGGCGCGGTCGCAGTCCGCGCCTTTAGGGGGGGGTACTGTCACACCCTGGTTCTGGGACTCATTATGTTGAGCCAGGGTGTGTTCATTCTATGTGTTCTATGTCGATGTTGGGGGTTCTAGTTTGTTTTATTCTATGTTTGACGATGTGACTCCCAATCGGAGGCAACGAGTGTCAGCTGTTTGCTGGTTGTCTCTGATTGGGAGCCATATTTAACTGTCTGTGTTTCACTTTGGGTTTGTGGGTTTTTGTTCCGTGTCGGTATTTGTTTACCGTGGACTTCACGAATCGTGTTTTGTTTGATACTTTAACTAATTAAAGTCATGTTTGTTTCTCACGCTGCACCTTGGTCTACTCATTACTACGACGATCGTGACATTTACCTTGACGGCTCAGGTATTCGAACCAGCAACCTTTCAGTTACTGTCCCCACTAGGTAATCTTACCATACCAGTTCACGCCCTCAAAGAAGACACTGTTCAAGTGCTCAAATGTAGTCCATGAAGAGGTATTAGGATTATGTGCACAGCTATTCTGAAAACACAACTACATAACACCATTAAAAACAACAAGAAAGCTGGATAAACACATTTAGATTTTTTAGATACTGCACTTTGTTTTTGCATTACCCATACAGCTGTTTAAGGTCATACAAAGGCAGAGTGCAGTATCAGCATTTAAGGGGTCATAGGTCAGATCAGTGGTCATAATAAGATGATGCATCAGTGCATTTACACTTATCTACCTACGACATATTTGGCTGAACAGCAAAAACAACTTTAAAGCCTTTTTTGTCTTCAGTTGGACTGTTTTCTAGTTGATGCTCTTTGCCTTTGTAGGGCAGTTTATTCAAGCAGTCAACGGACAACAACTCTTAATGCAATCACGGCGAAAACACTTTTGAAAGCAGTTTTGACCTTTGTTAAAAAAAGAGGGGGATCCAAGCTTTCCATTGATAACACGTTTATTTCTATAATCCTACAATTGTGCTAATGCATTGTTTTTAAAATGCAGTTACAACTGGAGTGTCAAGCATGGTTTAGGAACATTTGCAACAGAGCTCTTAAAGGTGCAACGGCATCTTAAAACCGGAGTATCAAGCATGGTTTAGGATCATTCACAACAGAGCTCTTAAAGGGGCAACAGCATCTTAAAACCGGAGTATCAAGCATGGTTTAGGAACATTTGCAACAGAGCTCTTAAAGGGGCAACGGCATCTTAAAACCGGAGTATGAAGCATGGTTTAGGAACATTTGCAACAGAGCTCTTAAAGGGGCAACGGCATCTTAAAAGGGCAACTTTGTAATAGAACCCCCCCAACAACAATTCTGAGTGAATAATAATAATAATAAATAATAATAATAATCAGGAAGTTGTGTCCAATGGGGTAAATGCAGATGGACAAACCCCATGCTTCATTTATAGCCACTATGCTGCATCCGTTGACCTACAGGTGATCATGTTTATTGCTAATAGCACATCTGATAATAGACCATGAATATAGGATATATGGTTCAATATGTTAAAATCATTTAACATCTGATAATAGACCATGCATACAGGCTATATGGTTCAATATGTTAAAATCATTTAACATAATCTTGACCAATATCTTATTGGGCTCATTTTGTTTACACAGGTTCTTCTGGTGACACGTACAGTGGTTAAGGTTAAAGGTCAACCGCAGTGGATACATGCGTCCAGGCTTAAAGGAGCACCTAGGACACAGACACCAACTTCGGAGGAGTTGGGGAAGGACTGAACTTAAGGGGATATTTGTATAGGCTTCGATTGTTATTATAGTGTTGTATTATTCTTATATTCATTATTATTTCTGTGTTTGTTTTTGCGTATTTGTTTTCTTTTATCAAACCTAGGTGGTGGTGGAGAGAAAAGTGGGAGTTTCTGGAGGGATCATGGAGAAGACCATGACGAGATGCAAACTCCTTGGAAGGATGAGTGGAGATATTGCATCAGGGACATTTATCATAGACCTTATAACTCTGACAGAAGTTATCTCTGGGGGGGCTAGTGATTGACAATTTTAAGATGAGGGAGAAGATGGTTAAGGACAATACCGACTTCAGCAAATCTGACAATGAAAATAGAAGGTTAAATCATGACTATGTGAACAATAATGTAAAAATTAGACTTAGCGACAAGGACCAGCACCCTGAGCGTACACAGAGACAGGTTAGTCAGACGGACCAGCACCCTGAGCGTACACAGAGACAGGTTAGTCAGACGGACCAGCACCCTGAGCGTACACAGAGACAGGTTAGTCAGACGGACCAGCACCCTGAGCGTACACAGAGACAGGTTAGTCAGACGGACCAGCACCCTGAGCGTACACAGAGACAGGTTAGTCAGACGGACCAGCACCCTGAGCGTACACAGAGACAGGTTAGTCAGACGGACCAGCACCCTGAGCGAACACAGAGACAGGTTAGTCAGATGGACCAGCACCCTGAGCGTACACAGAGACAGGTTAGTCAGACGGACCAGCACCCTGAGCGTACACAGAGACAGGTTAGTCAGATGGACCAGCACCCTGAGCGTACACAGAGACAGGTTAGTCAGACGGACCAGCACCCTGAGCGAACACAGAGACAGGTTAGGCAGACGGACCAGCACCCTGAGCGTACACAGAGACAGGTTAGTCAGATGGACCAGCACCCTGAGCGTACACAGAGACAGGTTAGTCAGACGGACCAGCACCCTGAGCGTACACAGAGACAGGTTAGTCAGACGGACCAGCACCCTGAGCGTAAACAGAGACAGGTTAGTCAGACGGACCAGCACCCTGAGCGTACACAGAGACAGGTTAGTCAGACGGACCAGCACCCTGAGCGTACACAGAGACAGGTTAGTCAGACGGACCAGCACCCTGAGCGTACACAGAGACAGGTTAGTCAGACGGACCAGCACCCTGAGCGTACACAGAGACAGGTTAGTCAGACGGACCAGCACCCTGAGCGTACACAGAGACAGGTTAGTCAGACGGACCAGCACCCTGAGCGTACACAGAGACAGGTTAGTCAGACGGACCAGCACCCTGAGCGTACACAGAGACAGGTTAGTCAGATGGACCAGCACCCTGAGCGTACACAGAGACAGGTTAGTCAGACGGACCAGCACCCTGAGCGTACACAGAGACAGGTTAGTCAGACGGACCAGCACCCTGAGCGTACACAGAGACAGGTTAGTCAGACGGACCAGCACCCTGAGCGTACACAGAGACAGGTTAGTCAGACGGACCAGCACCCTGAGCGTACACAGAGACAGGTTAGTCAGACGGACGTCTACATAGAAATGGAGGCGATGGAACACGTTCCTGTATCTGAGCATGACATGCATTGTTTGTATTATCCTCTCAGAGCTACAGGGAGTAAAAGCCTTTTTATGTTAATAATGTTACTTTTGTGGTTTTAAGTGAGGAATTGACAAGGGTTAACGTTGAATATGAATCGGTTGAAGGAGAGGAAGTCTTAATACTTACCATTGTTGCCTTGGTCGGGTGAGGTTGTGTTTTCTCTAGCAGGAGGTAAGCTTGGCTTCTTATATGCTTCTTATATGGTGTTGAGTAAAACTTAAACCATGTATTTAGATTGTAGGTATGTATTGTAGTTAGGTATTGTAGGTAGTTTACTTAGGTAGTTATTGTAGGTAATTATTGTAGGTAAGTATTGTATTCATGGCTGAGCCCGTTGAAGCACGAGGCTAGCTAACCCACTACCTGGACCAATAAAGCTAGCTAGCTAGCGGGTAGCTACTGGTAACTTTTAGCAACTGTGGATAGTTGTTTCCAATGTTATTACACGCTTAAGAGTACCTGTAATTAAGCCAGCTAGCTACCTACCATTCAGCTGTTTTTCTAACCTCATTATCCGAAGCATTAACCTTAGGTAGTTAGTAGCTACTGTACTAAATTACAGCTACTGATTGCAGAAGACCAATGTCTTCTTGTCTGCCACCCAGATAGCTGGCGTCGGGTAAGTTTGGCTTTATACATAGCTTGGGCTTTGTCGAGTAAGGCTTAAACTATGTATTTAGATTGTAGTTAGGTATTGTAGGTGGGCATCGTGGGTTGTTGTGGGTAGTTATTGTATGTAATTATTGTAGGTTAGTATTGTATTCGGCGGTGTCGGATGTAACACGAAGCTAGCTAGCTAGCTAACTAACTCACCTCATGGACTAGCTGGCGAGAAGCTATTAATAATATAATATAATAGCAACGGTTTAGTTGTTTGACGCCTGAGAGTGCCTGTAATTACGCCAGCTGGCTGCCTACGATAGTTACATACAATAACTGCCTACCATTCAGCTGTTTTCTACCTCATTGTCTGAACCGTTAACGTTAGGTAGCAAGTGGCTACTGTGCTTGAAAATTAGCAAGTGGCTACTGTGCTCGAAAATTAGCAAGCTTGTTGCAACCTGGATAGCTACTTGTAAACAATAGCTGGAACGACCGAGCGAACAGACGCGAACTGGCTGAGTCAATTTAGTGGCTTGCTTTGCACTTGGCTAGCTAACAGTAGCTGCTAGGGGTAAGTCATAACCTACACTTGTTTTTTTGTTTCTTTACATATTGATAGCCCGAGTCGCTCAAGGAATTCGGGACATGGGTGACTAGTTAACGTTAGTTTGGCTCTCTCTGTGTGTTCGTGTCGTTAAAGGAGGGGTTCTTCTTTGTCTGAAAGCAATGGCTAGCTAGTTTGCTAACTATTCTAGCTAACTAACTGGCTGAATAAGTTGACGACGGACTCGCTCAAGCTGTCGGGACTAACCCACAACGTTAGACACGGACACGAACGATCTGCATGCATGTTGATAAACTGGTGGTTGTTGTGGCTGAGTATTGGCGCTAAACCCTGCTGTTGGAGACCGGCTGTGGCGTCTTATGACGAGGTGCCCGGACGTTTTTTCACGGAATAATGCTGCACCTAGTTAGCTAGCTGAATAAACTAGGTTAGTCTATTCCTAGAAACATTGAACCGCTGTAGTTTATAACAAGTATAGTTTCTGAGGTGGAAGTTGGGAGAGTTATATTTGGGTGTTGTGGTAAGGGAGGCCTCGCTCTCTCCTTTCCCAGATGTTTAGTTCATTTTATTCTGATCTCCTCTGCATTATTGTAGCCATCTGCTGCAGCCTGACAACTATGCCTCTGCCTATCCCTGTTCTCTCCTCTCCGCACAGGCTACACAAACGCCTCACACCGCGTGGCTGCTGCCTCTCTAACCTGGTGGTCCCTGCACGCACGACCCACGTGGAGTTCCAGGTCTCAGGCAGCCTCTGGAACTGCCGTTCTGCTGCCAACAAGGCAGACTTCATCCCAGCCTATGCTACCCTCCAGTCCCTCGACTTCTTGGCACTGACAGAAACATGGATTACCACTGAAAACACTGCTACTCCTGCTGCTCTCTCCTCGTCTGACCATGTGTTCTCGCATACCCCGAGAGCATCTGGTCAGCGGGGTGGTGGCACAGGAATCCTCGTCTCTCCCAAGTGGATATTCTAAATTTTTCCCCTGACCCATCTGTCTATCTCCTCATTTGAATTCCATGCTGTCACAGTCACTTGCCCATTTAAGCTTAATATCCTTGTCATCTATCACCCTCCAGGTTCCCTTGGAGAGTTCATCAATGAGCTTGACGCCTTGATAAGTTATTTTCCTGAGGATGGCTTACCCCTCACAGTTCTGGGGGATTTCAACCTCCCTACATCTACATTTGACTCATTTCTCTCTGCCTCCTTCTTTCCACTCCTCTCCTCTTTTGACCTCACCCTCTCACCGTCCCCCCCTACTCACAAGGCAGGCAACACGCTTGACCTCATCTTTACTAGATGCTGTTCTTCTACTAATCTCACTGCAACTCCCCTCCAAGTCTCCGACCACTACTTTGTATCCTTTTCTCTCTCCCTCTCCTCCAACACTACTCACTCTGCCCCTACACAGATGGTAATGCGCCGTCGCAACCTTCGCTCTCTCTCTCCCGCTACTCTCTCCTCTTCCATCCTATCATCTCTTCCCTCTGCTCAATCCTTCTCCCTCCAATCTCCTGATTCTGCCTCCACAACCCTCCTCTCCTCCCTTTCTGCATCCTTTGACTCTCTATGTCCCCTACCCTCCCGGCCGGCTCGGTCCTCCCCTCCAGCTCCGTGGCTTGATGACTCATTGCGAGCTCACAGAACAGAGCTCCGGGCAGCTGAGCGGAAATGGAAGAAAACTAGACTCCCTGCAGACCTGACATCTTTTCACTCCCTCCTCTCTACATTTTCTTCATCTGTTTCTGCTGCTAAGTCCACTTTCTACCACTCTAAATTCCAAGCATCCGCCTCTAACCCTAGGAAGCTCTTTGCTACATTCTCCTCCCCGTTGAATCCACCCCCCCCCTCCTCCTCCCTCTCTGTGGATGACTTCGTCAACCATTTTGAAAAGAAGGTTGACGACATCCGATCCTCGTTTGTCAAGTCAAATGACACTGCTGGTCCTGCTCACACTGCCCTACCCTATGCTTTCACTTCTTTCTCCCCTCTCTCTCCAGATACAATCTTGCGACTTGTGATGGCAGGCCGCCCAACAACCTGCCCGCTTGACCCTATCCCCTCCACTCTTCTCCAGACCATCTCCGGTGACCTTCTCCCTTACCTCACCTCGCTGATCAACTCATCCTTGACCGCTGGCTATGTCCCTTCCGTCTTCAAGAGAGCGAGAGTTGCACCCCTTCTCAAAAAACCAACACTCGATCCCTCTGATGTCAACAACTACAGACCAGTATCCCTTCTTTCTTTTCTCTCCATAACCATTGAGCGTGCCGTCTTTAGCCAACTCTCTTGCTATCTCTCTCAGAATGACCTTCTTGATCCAAACCAGTTAGGTTTCAAGACTGGTCATTCAACTGAGACTGCTCTTCTCTGTGTCAGAGAGGCTCTCCGCACTGCTAAAGCTAACTCTCTCTCCTCTGCTCTTGTCCTTCTAGACCTGTCTGCTGCCTTTGATACTGTGAACCATCAGATCCTCCTCTCCACCCTCTCTGAGCTGGGCATCTCCGGCGCGGCTCACTCTTGGATTGCGTCCTACCTGACCGGTCGCTCCTGCCAAGTGGCGTGGCGAGAAGCTGTCTCCGCACCACGTGCTCTCACCACTGGTGTCCCCCAGGGCTCAGTTCTAGGCCCTCTCCTATTCTCGCTATACACCAAGTCACTTGGCTCTGTCATATCCTCACATTGCCTCTCCTATCATTGCTACGCTGACGACACACAACTAATCTTCTCCTTTCCCCCTTCTGATAACCAGGTGGTGAATCGCATCTCTGCATGTCTGGCAGACATATCAGTATGGATGACGGATCACCACCTCAAGCTGAACCTCGGCAAGACGGAGCTGCTCTTCCTCCCGGGGAAGGACTGCCCGTTCCATGATCTCGCCATCACGGTTGACAACTCCGTTGTGTCCTCCTTCCAGAGTGCGAAGAGCCTTGGCGTGACCCTGGACAACACCCTGTCGTTCTCCGCTAACATCAAGGCGGTGACCCGATCCTGTAGGTTCATGCTCTACAACATTCGGAGAGTACGACCCTGCCTTACACAGGAAGCGGCACAGGTCCTAATCCAGGCACTTGTCATCTCCCGTCTGGATTACTGCAACTCGCTGCTGGCTGGGCTCCCTGCCTGTGCCATTAAACCCCTACAACTCATCCAGAATGCCGCAGCCCGTCTGGTGTTCAACCTTCCCAAGTTCTCTCACATCACCCCGCTCCTCCGCACACTCCACTGGCTTCCAGTTGAAGCTCGCATCTGCTACAAGACCATGGTGCTTGCCTACGGAACTGTGAGGGGAACGGCACCTCTGTACCTTCAGGCTCTGATCAGTCCCTACACCCAAACGAGGGCACTGCGTTCATCCACCTCTGGCCTGCTGGCTTCCCTACCTCTGCGGAAGCATAGTTCCCGCTCAGCCCAGTCAAAACTGTTCGCTGCTCTGGCACCCCAATGGTGGAACAAGCTCCCTCACGATGCCAGGACAGCGGAGTCACTCACCACCTTCCGGAGACATTTGAAACCCCACCTCTTTAAGGAATACCTGGGATAGGATAAAGTAATCATTCTACCCCCCCCCCCTTTACTCCAACAAAAAAATAAAAATAAAACATTGTAAAGTGGTTATCCCACTGGCTATAGGGTGAATGCACCTATTTGTAAGTCGCTCTGGATATGAGCGTCTGCTAAATGACGTAAATGTAAATGTAAAAATAATGTAATTAGCGGCAACAGGTGCTAGCACACCAACCGTAGAATATTGTAATGGGTTATGGAAAGGGTTGACGGCAACATTTTTGGTTCAGAGAGATTCGCTAGCTTATGCAAGTATGCAACCAGTAGCAATCAGGACTAAGCAGAAGGCAGTACCTCTAACCAGCATGGCTTCTATAGCTAGTCATACAATGCTATATAAAATGGGGATTACACAGGGATGTCCAGATAAGAAGATTTTTTCGATACTAATTTGCCCTGGCCAGCAACTGGTTACATGGTATGGTATTGTGGGGATCACTCATATACCGACCTTCCACAATATTGGCAAGGGGTTTGTGCTCCTTATTGGATAGCAAGGAAAGTTGTATTTGGGGGTATAAATGATCCAATCACTCGGCCAGCGACTTTACCTGAGGATCAGACTGCTGAGTTGGTAGAGAAGGAGGAAATTATTATTTATGAGAATATGGATTCACAAGTGAATTCTATTCATCCCATAGCGTCTAATTTGTGGTACAAAACCCTTAAGCAGAAAGTTAGGAAGTTGACTCAAAATTCATGTTATGTGTGTTCACTGATTCCCAAATCGACGGAGGATGTATTTCCTTATTGGGCGGTTCCTCTGCAGGGATCAGAAGGATTGCCGACCCTATGCATTATTGCTTATCAATATGTATTGAACACTCATCCTGAGATGGGATCGCAATCAGTCAGACCGATAATTTGGCCGAATAACATTTACATTGGTAAAATCAATAACATGATTATCAAGGATGATGGGATTATTCACAAGATGTCTCAGTATGTTATTTATACTAATCTATCTGTAAGACAGGAGAATGGGAGGGATCTGAATAAGGTCCATTCAACCATTTATGGGATTCAGGAACATTGGCCATCCATTACTAGATGTCCGATCTTTTATGATCAGCATATCATTCAAGTACCAAGTGATTTATCAATTGTACCCACTAACGTCTCAGCTATGGTAAATGCGTCTTCTGTATTTGATGTGTGTGTAAAAGGAAGACAGAGAGGAGAGTTATCAGTAATAGATAAAGGGAAGAGAGAGGAGAGTTATCAGTAATAGATAAAGGGAAGACAGAGAGGAGAGTTATCAGTAATAGATAAAGGGAAGACAGAGAGGAGAGTTATCAGTAATAGATAAAGGGAAGGCAGAGAGGAGAGTTATCAGTAATAGATAAAGGGAAGACAGAGGAGAGTTATCAGTAATAGATAAAGGGAAGACAGAGGAGAGTTATCAGTAATAGATAAAGGGAAGACAGAGGAGAGTTATCAGTAATAGATAAAGGGAAGACAGAGAGGAGAGTTATCAGTAATAGATAAAGGGAAGGCAGAGAGGAGAGTTATCAGTAATAGATAAAGGGAAGACAGAGGAGAGTTATCAGTAATAGATAAAGGGAAGACAGAGAGGAGAGTTATCAGTAATAGATAAAGGGAAGACAGAGGAGAGTTATCAGTAATAGATAAAGGGAAGACAAAGTAGAGTTATCAGTAATAGATAAAGGGAAGACAGAGAGGAGAGTTATAAGTAATAGCTAAAGGGAAGACAGCGAGGAGAGTTATCAGTAATAGATAAAGGGAAGGCAGAGAGGAGAGTTATCAGTAATAGATAAAGGGAAGACAGAGAGGAGAGTTATCAGTAATAGATAAAGGGAAGGCAGAGAGGAGAGTTATCAGTAATAGATAAAGGGAAGGCAGAGAGGAGAGTTATCAGTAATAGATAAAGGGAAGACAGAGAGGAGAGTTATCAGTAATAGATAAAGGGAAGGCAGAGAGGAGAGTTATCAGTAATAGATAAAGGGAAGACAGAGAGGAGAGTTATCAGTAATAGATAAAGGGAAGGCAGAGAGGAGAGTTATCAGTAATAGATAAAGGGAAGGCAGAGAGGAGAGTTATCAGTAATAGATAAAGGGAAGGCAGAGAGGAGAGTTATCAGTAATATATAAAGGGGAGGAAGAGAGGAGAGTTATCAGTAATAGATAAAGGGAAGACAGAGGAGAGTTATCAGTAATAGATAAAGGGAAGACAGAGAGGAAAGTTATCAGTAATAGATAAAGGGAAGACAGAGAGGAGAGTTATCAGTAATAGATAAAGGGAAGACAGAGGAGAGTTATCAGTAATAGATAAAGGAAAGACAGAGAGGAGAGTTATCAGTAATAGATAAAGGGAAGGCAGAGAGGAGAGTTATCAGTAGTAGATAACGGGAAGAGAGAGAGGAGAGTTATCAGTAATAGATAAAGGGAAGACAGAGGAGAGTTATCAGTAATAGATAAAGGGAAGGCAGAGAGGAGAGTTATCAGTAATAGATAAAGGGAAGGCAGAGAGGAGAGTTATCAGTAATATATAAAGGGAAGGCAGAGAGGAGAGTTATCAGTAATAGATAAAGGGAAGACAGAGGAGAGTTATCAGTAATAGATAAAGGGAAGACAGAGAGGAGAGTTATCAGTAATAGATAAAGGGAAGGCAGAGAGGAGAGTTATCAGTAATAGATAAAGGGAAGACAGAGGAGAGTTATCAGTAATAGATAAAGGGAAGACAGAGAGGAGAGTTATCAGTAATAGATAAAGGGAAGACAGAGGAGAGTTATCAGTAATAGATAAAGGGAAGACAAAGGAGAGTTATCAGTAATAGATAAAGGGAAGACAGAGAGGAGAGTTATAAGTAATAGCTAAAGGGAAGACAGCGAGGAGAGTTATCAGTAATAGATAAAGGGAAGGCAGAGAGGAGAGTTATCAGTAATAGATAAAGGGAAGACAGAGAGGAGAGTTATCAGTAATAGATAAAGGGAAGGCAGAGAGGAGAGTTATCAGTAATAGATAAAGGGAAGGCAGAGAGGAGAGTTATCAGTAATAGATAAAGGGAAGACAGAGAGGAGAGTTATCAGTAATAGATAAAGGGAAGGCAGAGAGGAGAGTTATCAGTAATAGATAAAGGGAAGACAGAGAGGAGAGTTATCAGTAATAGATAAAGGGAAGGCAGAGAGGAGAGTTATCAGTAATAGATAAAGGGAAGGCAGAGAGGAGAGTTATCAGTAATAGATAAAGGGAAGGCAGAGAGGAGAGTTATCAGTAATATATAAAGGGGAGGAAGAGAGGAGAGTTATCAGTAATAGATAAAGGGAAGACAGAGGAGAGTTATCAGTAATAGATAAAGGGAAGACAGAGAGGAAAGTTATCAGTAATAGATAAAGGGAAGACAGAGAGGAGAGTTATCAGTAATAGATAAAGGGAAGACAGAGGAGAGTTATCAGTAATAGATAAAGGAAAGACAGAGAGGAGAGTTATCAGTAATAGATAAAGGGAAGGCAGAGAGGAGAGTTATCAGTAGTAGATAACGGGAAGAGAGAGAGGAGAGTTATCAGTAATAGATAAAGGGAAGACAGAGGAGAGTTATCAGTAATAGATAAAGGGAAGGCAGAGAGGAGAGTTATCAGTAATAGATAAAGGGAAGGCAGAGAGGAGAGTTATCAGTAATATATAAAGGGAAGGCAGAGAGGAGAGTTATCAGTAATAGATAAAGGGAAGACAGAGGAGAGTTATCAGTAATAGATAAAGGGAAGACAGAGAGGAGAGTTATCAGTAATAGATAAAGGGAAGACAGAGAGGAGAGTTATCAGTAATAGATAAAGGGAAGACAGAGGAGAGTTATCAGTAATAGATAAAGGAAAGACAGAGAGGAGAGTTATCAGTAATAGATAAAGGGAAGGCAGAGAGGAGAGTTATCAGTAGTAGATAACGGGAAGAGAGAGAGGAGAGTTATCAGTAATAGATAAAGGGAAGACAGAGGAGAGTTATCAGTAATAGATAAAGGGAAGACAGAGGAGAGTTATCAGTAATAGATAAAGGGAAGACAGAGAGGAGAGTTATCAGTAATAGATAAAGGGAAGACAGAGAAGAGAGTTATCAGTAATAGATAAAGGGAAGGCAGAGAGGAGAGTTATCAGTAATAGATAAAGGGAAGGCAGAGAGGAGAGTTATCAGTAATAGATAAAGGGAAGGCAGAGAGGAGAGTTATCAGTAGTAGATAACGGGAAGAGAGAGAGGAGAGTTATCAGTAATAGATAAAGGGAAGACAGAGGAGAGTTATCAGTAATAGATAAAGGGAAGGCAGAGAGGAGAGTTATCAGTAATAGATAAAGGGAAGGCAGAGAGGAGAGTTATCAGTAATATATAAAGGGAAGGCAGAGAGGAGAGTTATCAGTAATAGATAAAGGGAAGACAGAGGAGAGTTATCAGTAATAGATAAAGGGAAGACAGAGAGGAGAGTTATCAGTAATAGATAAAGGGAAGACAGAGAGGAGAGTTATCAGTAATAGATAAAGGGAAGACAGAGGAGAGTTATCAGTAATAGATAAAGGAAAGACAGAGAGGAGAGTTATCAGTAATAGATAAAGGGAAGGCAGAGAGGAGAGTTATCAGTAGTAGATAACGGGAAGAGAGAGAGGAGAGTTATCAGTAATAGATAAAGGGAAGACAGAGGAGAGTTATCAGTAATAGATAAAGGGAAGACAGAGGAGAGTTATCAGTAATAGATAAAGGGAAGACAGAGAGGAGAGTTATCAGTAATAGATAAAGGGAAGACAGAGAAGAGAGTTATCAGTAATAGATAAAGGGAAGGCAGAGAGGAGAGTTATCAGTAATAGATAAAGGGAAGGCAGAGAGGAGAGTTATCAGTAATAGATAAAGGGAAGACAGAGAGGAGAGTTATCAGTAATAGATAAAGGGAAGACAGAGAGGAGAGTTATCAGTAATAGATAAAGGGAAGACAGAGAGGAGAGTTATCAGTAATAGATAAAGGGAAGGCAGAGAGGAGAGTTATCAGTAATAGATAAAGGGAAGACAGAGAGGAGAGTTATCAGTAATAGATAAAGGGAAGACAGAGAGGAGAGTTATCAGTAATAGATAAAGGGAAGACAGAGGAGAGTTATCAGTAATAGATAAAGGGAAGACAGAGAGGAGAGTTATCAGTAATAGATAAAGGGATGACAGAGAGGAGAGTTATCAGTAATAGATAAAGGGAAGACAGAGAGGAGAGTTATCAGTAATAGATAAAGGGAAGACAGAGGAGAGTTATCAGTAATAGATAAAGGGAAGACAGAGAGGAGAGTTATCAGTAATAGATAAAGGGAAGAGAGAGAGGATAGTTATCAGTAATAGATAAAGGGAAGACAGAGAGGAGAGTTATCAGTAATATATAAAGGGAAGACAGAGAGGAGAGTTATCAGTAATAGATAAAGGGAAGGCAGAGAGGAGAGTTATCAGTAATAGATAAAGGGAAGTCAGAGAGGAGAGTTATCAGTAATAGATAAAGGGAAGACAGAGAGGAGAGTTATCAGTAATAGATAAAGGGAAGGCAGAGAGGAGAATTATCAGTAATAGATAAAGGGAAGACAGAGGAGAGTTATCAGTAATAGATAAAGGGAAGACAGAGAGGAGAGTTATCAGTAATAGATAAAGGGAAGACAGAGAGGGGAGTTATCAGTAATAGATAAAGGGAAGACAGAGAGGAGAGTTATCAGTAATAGATAAAGGGAAGACAGAGGAGAGTTATCAGTTATAGATAAAGGGAAGACAGAGAGGAGAGTTATCAGTAATAGATAAAGGGAAGAGAGAGAGGAGAGTTATCAGTAATAGATAAAGGGAAGACAGAGAGGAGAGTTATCAGTAATAGATAAAGGGAAGACAGAGAGGAGAGTTATCAGTAATAGATAAAGGGAAGGCAGAGAGGAGAGTTATCAGTAATAGATAAAGGGAAGGCAGAGAGAAGAGTTATCAGTAATATATAAAGGGAAGACAGAGAGGAGAGTTATCAGTAATAGATAAAGGGAAGGCAGAGAGGAGAGTTATCAGTAATAGATAAAGGGAAGGCAGAGAGGAGAGTTATCAGTAATAGATAAAGGGAAGACAGAGAGGAGAGTTATCAGTAATATATAAAAGGAAGGCAGAGAGGTGAGTTATCAGTAATAGATAAAGGGAAGGCAGAGAGGAGAGTTATCAGTAATAGATAAAGGGAAGGCAGAGAGGAGAGTTATCAGTAATAGATAAAGGGAAGACAGAGAGGAGAGTTATCAGTAATAGATAAAGGGAAGACAGAGAGGAGAGTTATCAGTAATAGATAAAGGGAAGACAGAGAGGAGAGTTATCAGTAATAGATAAAGGGAAGGCAGAGAGGAGAGTTATCAGTAATAGATAAAGGGAAGACAGAGAGGAGAGTTATCAGTAATAGATAAAGGGAAGACAGAGAGGAGAGTTATCAGTAATAGATAAAGGGAAGACAGAGGAGAGTTATCAGTAATAGATAAAGGGAAGACAGA
Source organism: Coregonus lavaretus (assembly GCF_964263955.1). Taxonomy (NCBI): domain Eukaryota; kingdom Metazoa; phylum Chordata; class Actinopteri; order Salmoniformes; family Salmonidae; genus Coregonus; species Coregonus lavaretus. Next base: position 454,033 of record NW_028159039.1, on the reverse strand, counting down.
GAGGAGAGTTATCAGTAATAGATAAAGGGATGACAGAGAGGAGAGTTATCAGTAATAGATAAAGGGAAGACAGAGAGGAGAGTTATCAGTAATAGATAAAGGGAAGACAGAGGAGAGTTATCAGTAATAGATAAAGGGAAGACAGAGAGGAGAGTTATCAGTAATAGATAAAGGGAAGAGAGAGAGGATAGTTATCAGTAATAGATAAAGGGAAGACAGAGAGGAGAGTTATCAGTAATATATAAAGGGAAGACAGAGAGGAGAGTTATCAGTAATAGATAAAGGGAAGGCAGAGAGGAGAGTTATCAGTAATAGATAAAGGGAAGTCAGAGAGGAGAGTTATCAGTAATAGATAAAGGGAAGACAGAGAGGAGAGTTATCAGTAATAGATAAAGGGAAGGCAGAGAGGAGAGTTATCAGTAATAGATAAAGGGAAGACAGAGGAGAGTTATCAGTAATAGATAAAGGGAAGACAGAGAGGAGAGTTATCAGTAATAGATAAAGGGAAGACAGAGAGGGGAGTTATCAGTAATAGATAAAGGGAAGACAGAGAGGAGAGTTATCAGTAATAGATAAAGGGAAGACAGAGGAGAGTTATCAGTTATAGATAAAGGGAAGACAGAGAGGAGAGTTATCAGTAATAGATAAAGGGAAGAGAGAGAGGAGAGTTATCAGTAATAGATAAAGGGAAGACAGAGAGGAGAGTTATCAGTAATAGATAAAGGGAAGACAGAGAGGAGAGTTATCAGTAATAGATAAAGGGAAGGCAGAGAGGAGAGTTATCAGTAATAGATAAAGGGAAGGCAGAGAGAAGAGTTATCAGTAATATATAAAGGGAAGACAGAGAGGAGAGTTATCAGTAATAGATAAAGGGAAGGCAGAGAGGAGAGTTATCAGTAATAGATAAAGGGAAGGCAGAGAGGAGAGTTATCAGTAATAGATAAAGGGAAGACAGAGAGGAGAGTTATCAGTAATATATAAAAGGAAGGCAGAGAGGTGAGTTATCAGTAATAGATAAAGGGAAGGCAGAGAGGAGAGTTATCAGTAATAGATAAAGGGAAGGCAGAGAGGAGAGTTATCAGTAATAGATAAAGGGAAGACAGAGAGGAGAGTTATCAGTAATAGATAAAGGGAAGGCAGAGAGGAGAGTTATCAGTAATAGATAAAGGGAAGACAGAGAGGAGAGTTATCAGTAATAGATAAAGGGAAGGCAGAGAGGAGAGTTATCAGTAATAGATAAAGGGAAGGCAGAGAGGAGAGTTATCAGTAATAGATAAAGGGAAGGCAGAGAGGAGAGTTATCAGTAATATATAAAGGGAAGGCAGAGAGGAGAGTTATCAGTAATAGATAAAGGGAAGACAGAGGAGAGTTATCAGTAATAGATAAAGGGAAGACAGAGAGGAGAGTTATCAGTAATAGATAAAGGGAAGACAGAGAGGAGAGTTATCAGTAATAGATAAAGGGAAGACAGAGGAGAGTTATCAGTAATAGATAAAGGAAAGACAGAGAGGAGAGTTATCAGTAATAGATAAAGGGAAGGCAGAGAGGAGAGTTATCAGTAGTAGATAACGGGAAGAGAGAGAGGAGAGTTATCAGTAATAGATAAAGGGAAGACAGAGGAGAGTTATCAGTAATAGATAAAGGGAAGGCAGAGAGGAGAGTTATCAGTAATAGATAAAGGGAAGGCAGAGAGGAGAGTTATCAGTAATAGATAAAGGGAAGACAGAGAGGAGAGTTATCAGTAATAGATAAAGGGAAGGCAGAGAGGAGAGTTATCAGTAATAGATAAAGGGAAGTCAGAGAGGAGAGTTATCAGTAATAGATAAAGGGAAGACAGAGAGGAGAGTTATCAGTAATAGATAAATGGAAGGCAGAGAGGAGAGTTATCAGTAATAGATAAAGGGAAGACAGAGGAGAGTTATCAGTAATAGATAAAGGGAAGACAGAGAGGAGAGTTATCAGTAATAGATAAAGGGAAGACAGAGAGGAGAGTTATCAGTAATAGATAAAGGGAAGACAGAGAGGAGAGTTATCAGTAATAGATAAAGGGAAGACAGAGGAGAGTTATCAGTTATAGATAAAGGGAAGACAGAGAGGAGAGTTATCAGTAATAGATAAAGGGAAGAGAGAGAGGAGAGTTATCAGTAATAGATAAAGGGAAGACAGAGAGGAGAGTTATCAGTAATAGATAAAGGGAAGACAGAGAGGAGAGTTATCAGTAATAGATAAAGGGAAGGCAGAGAGGAGAGTTATCAGTAATAGATAAAGGGAAGGCAGAGAGAAGAGTTATCAGTAATAGATAAAGGGAAGACAGAGAGGAGAGTTATCAGTAATAGATAAAGGGAAGGCAGAGAGGAGAGTTATCAGTAATAGATAAAGGGAAGGCAGAGAGGAGAGTTATCAGTAATAGATAAAGGGAAGACAGAGAGGTGAGTTATCAGTAATATATAAAAGGAAGGCAGAGAGGTGAGTTATCAGTAATAGATAAAGGGAAGGCAGAGAGGAGAGTTATCAGTAATAGATAAAGGGAAGGCAGAGAGGAGAGTTATCAGTAATATATAAAGGGTAGGCAGAGAGGAGAGTTATCAGTAATAGATAAAGGGAAGACAGAGGAGAGTTATCAGTAATAGATAAAGGGAAGGCAGAGAGGAGAGTTATCAGTAATAGATAAAGGGAAGACAGAGAGGAGAGTTATCAGTAATAGATAAAAGGAGGCAGAGAGGAGAGTTATAAGTAATAGATAAAGGGAAGACAGAGAGGAGAGTTATCAGTAATAGATAAAGGGAAGACAGAGGAGAGTTATCAGTAATAGATAAAGGGAAGACAGAGAGGAGAGTTATCAGTAATAGATAAAGGGAAGGCAGAGAGGAGAGTTATCAGTAATAGATAAAGGGAAGACAGAGGAGAGTTATCAGTAATAGATAAAGGGAAGACAGAGAGGAGAGTTATCAGTAATAGATAAAGGGAAGACAGAGGAGAGTTATCAGTAATAGATAAAGGGAAGACAGAGGAGAGTTATCAGTAATAGATAAAGGGAAGACAGAGAGGAGAGTTATAAGTAATAGCTAAAGGGAAGACAGAGAGGAGAGTTATCAGTAATAGATAAAGGGAAGGCAGAGAGGAGAGTTATCAGTAATAGATAAAGGGAAGACAGAGATGAGAGTTATCAGTAATAGATAAAGGGAAGGCAGAGAGGAGAGTTATCAGTAATAGATAAAGGGAAGACAGAGAGGAGAGTTATCAGTAATAGATAAAGGGAAGGCAGAGAGGAGAGTTATCAGTAATAGATAAAGGGAAGACAGAGAGGAGAGTTATCAGTAATAGATAAAGGGAAGGCAGAGAGGAGAGTTATCAGTAATAGATAAAGGGAAGGCAGAGAGGAGAGTTATCAGTAATAGATAAAGGGAAGGCAGAGAGGAGAGTTATCAGTAATATATAAAGGGAAGGCAGAGAGGAGAGTTATCAGTAATAGATAAAGGGAAGACAGAGGAGAGTTATCAGTAATAGATAAAGGGAAGACAGAGAGGAGAGTTATCAGTAATAGATAAAGGGAAGACAGAGAGGAGAGTTATCAGTAATAGATAAAGGGAAGACAGAGGAGAGTTATCAGTAATAGATAAAGGAAAGACAGAGAGGAGAGTTATCAGTAATAGATAAAGGGAAGGCAGAGAGGAGAGTTATCAGTAATAGATAAAGGGAAGAGAGAGAGGAGAGTTATCAGTAATAGATAAAGGGAAGACAGAGGAGAGTTATCAGTAATAGATAAAGGGAAGGCAGAGAGGAGAGTTATCAGTAATAGATAAAGGGAAGGCAGAGAGGAGAGTTATCAGTAATAGATAAAGGGAAGACAGAGAGGAGAGTTATCAGTAATAGATAAAGGGAAGGCAGAGAGGAGAGTTATCAGTAATAGATAAAGGGAAGACAGAGGAGAGTTATCAGTAATAGATAAAGGGAAGGCAGAGAGGAGAGTTATCAGTAATAGATAAAGGGAAGACAGAGAGGAGAGTTATCAGTAATAGATAAAGGGAAGACAGAGAGGAGAGTTATCAGTAATAGATAAAGGGAAGGCAGAGAGGAGAGTTATCAGTAATAGATAAAGGGAAGACAGAGAGGAGAGTTATCAGTAATAGATAAAGGGAAGACAGAGAGGAGAGTTATCAGTAATAGATAAAGGGAAGACAGAGGAGAGTTATCAGTAATAGATAAAGGGAAGACAGAGAGGAGAGTTATCAGTAATAGATAAAGGGAAGACAGAGAGGAGAGTTATCAGTAATAAATAAAGGGAAGGCAGAGAGGAGAGTTATCAGTAATAGATAAAGGGAAGACAGAGAGGAGAGTTATCAGTAATAGATAAAGGGAAGAGAGAGGAGAGTTATCAGTAATAGATAAAGGGAAGACAGAGAGGAGAGTTATCAGTAATAGATAAAGGGAAGAGGGGAAAAGTATCGCATTTCAAAAGTGGGAACATTACCGATTCCCGTTTTTTTTGGTGTTGTGGAAATAATATATGGACTACTCTTCCTCCACTGTTCAGGGGAATATGTGGAGTCTGTACTTTAAATGATCTTATCTATGTTGTTCAGCCTGTTGAATTGGTTGATAAGAATCTTACTGGACGTTTTTGGAGGGATACTTCGGAACTTATGGGATATGTACATTTAAAGAATACAAATCCAATTGATTTGGCTACTAGATACAAAGAAACACCTCAAGATTTAAAGATATACTCAGTTAGTTTTTAAGACTATTTTTGAAAATACAGAATTGCAATAATCTAATCATTATCTCATAGCATTGACATGTCATTATGTTGCTAGAGTGGGTAATGCTACTGTCATGGGTTTTCAGGCTATTGGTTCTGAGTTGGCTCTCATTAGACAGTATGCTACTGATAATCGCATAGCATTGGATGCTATTACGGCTGCTCAAGGAGGTGTGTGTGCGATTGTTGGAGGAGATACTTGTACATACCTACCGTAAGTCGCTCTGGATAAGAGCGTCTGCTAAATGTGGAAAATGTAATGTAAATGTCTTGGGAATGTAACTACAGCTATGGGTAATAATAGCTGGGCTTTACGGAAGAGTGGCCAGAAAATAGCCATTGCTTAAAGAAAAAAAATAAGCAAACACGTTTGGTGTTCGCCAAAAGCCATGTGGGAGACTCCCAAAACATATGGAAGAAGGTACTCTGATCAGATGAGACTAAAATGTAGCTTTTTTACCATCAAGGAAAACGCTATGTCTGGGGCAAACCCAACACCTCTCATCACCCGGAGAACACCATCCCCACAGTGAAGCATGGTGGCGGCAGCATCATGCTGTTGGGATGTTTTTCGTCGGCAGGGACTGGGAAACTGGTCAGAATTGAAGGAATGATGGATGGCGCTAAATACAGGGAAATTCTTGAGGGAAACCTGTTTCAGTCCTCCAGAGATTTGAGACTGGGATGGAGGTTCACCTTCAAGCAGGACAATGACCCTAAGCATACTGCTAAAACAACATTTGAGTGGTTTAAGGGGAAATATTTAAATGTCTTGAGGAGTCACCTGTGACAGTATTAAAAAGAGTAGGAGTACTGATCTGCGATCAGTTTAGCCTTTTAGATCATAATGAAACAGATTAGATGGACAGGGGGGACCTGATCCTAGATCAGCACTCCTCCTCTGAGACACTGCCTTTATGAATAAGGGCCCAGGAGTCACCAGGACCAAGAAACCGAACACATACAGTTGCAAAGTCTAGTTACAGCAGGTGTTTGCTTCCATCTAGTGGAAGATACCAATAAAACACTTGATTGTCAGGGTCGGGAGATGGCTGAGCTGAAACAGAAAGTAAAGAAGAGAGTGGTAAAGCAACACTCACGGTGTGATGGGGAGTGGTAAAGCAACACTCACGGTGTGATGGAGAGTGGTAAAGCAACACTCACGGTGTGATGGAGAGTGGTAAAGCAACACTCACGGTGTACAGATGTAAAATAAATAAGTGTTAGCTTCCTCAGCACCATGCACCCCACTGTTGCCACCGGCAGTGACCAGAAGAAGAAACCGGAGACAGTGACAGACTACAATCACACAAAGGTATATACAGTATCTCTACCATATACAGATAGCCTTCCCATCTGCCAAACACCAAATAGTATCCCCTTTTATTATATTACATTCATATTATTACTATTAGTATTATCATTCTATATAATTATAACCTATTATATTCTATTATATTTTATTTTAAAGCTTGGTGTGGATGCACTCGACCAGATGTCCAGACTGTACTCTGTAAAAGGGAGGTACTCTCCTCTGGCCTGTTGAATGTACTCTGTAAAAGGGGGTACTCTCCTCTGGCCTGTTGACTGTACTCTGTAAAAGGGGGTACTCTCCTCTGGCCTGTTGACTGTACTCTGTAAAAGGGGGTACTCTCCTCTGGCCTGTTGACTGTACTCTGTAAAAGGGGGTACTCTCCTCTGGCCTGTTGACTGTACTCTGTAAAAGGGGGTACTCTCCTGTGGCCTGTTGACTGTACTCTGTAAAAGGGGGTACTCTCCTCTGGCCTGTTGAGGTGTTCTACAATGTGCTCGACATGGCGGCTATCAACACGTGTTGTACAAGCAATGCCTTGACAAGACAGTCAGCAGGAGACATTTCATCATGGATCTGGCATGTGAGCTTGGTGAGAACCACATGAACGCAGAGAAAGAAGCTACAGTCACCAAGCAGGCCGCCAAGACAGCAGGTCCTGCTCTCCCTCTTCCCCAAGCACCACAGCTCCCACTGGGGAAAAAGACACAATGTCAAGACAGCAGGTCCTGCTCTCCCTCTTCCCCAAGCACCACAGCTCCCACTGGGGAAAAATACACAATGTCAAGACAGCAGGTCCTGTTCTCCCTCTTCCCCAAGGACCACAGCTCCCACTGGGGAAAAACACACAATGTCAAGTCGGCAGGTGCACACCTGTTTATATAGTGATATTCACATACATCTCAGCTTAAAGCCCCTCCCTCCTGGGTCCCCCCACCACCATCTTCAGTTTCCCCCTCTCTACCGCTCCGCCCACTTCCTTATTCTATGATAGCGGCTAAATTTGACTTCTATTCAGTTTAGAAACAATAGTAGTACAATCAATCAAGCCCTTGCTGTGCAAAAATAATCAAGTTCCGTTTAAACTCTGTTCAACTCTGGCTCCGCTCTCTTGTCTGAGGAGAGAGGCAAAAGGCAACAGTCTGGTTCAAATCAAATCAAATCAAATTTTATTGGTCACATGCGCCGAATACAACAGGTGCAGACATTGCAGTGAAATGCTTACTTACAGCCCTTAACCAACAGTGCATTTATTTTAAACAAAAAAAGTAAGAATAAAACAACAACAACAAAAAAGTGTTGAGAAAAAAAGAGCAGAAGTAAAATAAAGTGACAGTAAGGAGGCTATATATACAGTAAAATAAAGTGACAGTAGGGAGGCTATATATACAGGGGGGTACCGTTGCAGAGTCAATGTGCGGGGGCACCGGCTAGTTGAGGTAGTTGAGGTAATATGTACATGTGGGTAGAGTTAAAGTGACTATGCATAAATACTTAACAGAGTAGCAGCAGCGTAAAAAGGATGGGGTGGGGGGGCAGTGCAAATAGTCCGGGTAGCCATGATTAGCTGGTTTCAGTCTCTGTTAAGGTAGGACAGCCATGGATTAGGGAGGAGCGAGGAATTCGACCCGAGGTCAGATCCCCACTTCACACACACACAAACCCAGTGAGAGGAACCAATTAAGTTCTTGCCTAGCAACAGAGAGTACCCATGTTTAATCCTGACTCCATGTTCGTCATGTTTGTGATAAACAAAGTTTATCTCATAGTTTACTGAAAATTCCTCATCACTGGTTATATTATTATTATTATTATATTTTTCATTCTACTTTGTCAAAATAAACTGTAAATGGACTTTATTAAGTACTATAACTAATTGAATCTACAAATAAAGTTGATCAGATGGTGTCACGCCCTGGCTCTGGGGACTCTTAAATGTTGAGCCAGGGTGTGTAGTGTCTATGTTGTGTTTTCTATGTGTTTCTTTCTAGATCGTTTATTTCTATGTTGGCCAGGGTGGTTCCCAATCAGACACAGCTGTGGCTCGTTGTCTCTGATTGGCGACCATACTTAGGCAGCTTGTTTGGCACTGTTGTTTGTGGGATCTTGTTCCGTAAGGTTTGTGTTGGTGTATTAACCTAGGACTTCACATATAGTTTTGTTGTTTTTGTTCAGGTGTGTGTACTTAATAAAATAATGTACGCTTATCACGCTGCGCCTTGGTCCGTTTCCAATAACGATCGTGACAGAAGATCCCACCGAAACAGGACCAAGCAGCGTTTCCAGGAGCAAACGCTGAAGGTAACGTTGGTAGATGTCCTACTCGGTTGGGGGAGGATAACGGAGGAGGAGGCCGTCCGTTACCGGAGGGCGATGAAGGGGGAGACCCAGGCAGGAGAGGAGAAGCGGCGCCAACCGGGCCGTCGTCGGACAGGCAAGGGGGAACCCCAATACATTTTTTGGGGGGGGCACACGGCATGGACGACGGGGCTGCTGGAGGCAGCTACAGGGCGAGATTGTGGACTAGGAGAGAAGGCCACCAGGTTACGGGGGCCATTGGTCATTAGAGGGAAGGAGAGTGTACAGGCACGGCGAGAGGTACTGGGGTGTGTTACCAGTCCGGTCCGGCCCGTTCCTGATCCCCGCACAAGGCCAGTGGTGTGTGTTCCCAGTACGGTCCGGCCTGTTCCTGTCCCTCGCACCAAGCCTGTGATGCGCGTCGCCAGCCCGGCCCGGCCTGTTCCTGCCCCTCGCACCAAGCCTGTGATGCGCGTCGCCAGCCCGGCCCGGCCTGTCCCTGCTCCCCGCACCAGGCCAGTGGTGCGCGTCGTCAGTCCGGCACGGTCCGTGCCTGTTCCACCGGTGCCTAGTCCGGCACCGGTCAGCTGCTCCACACCGGAGCCAGAGCAATCCGCTCCACCGATGTCCAGCTCCAGTCAGCGGGACCAGACCAGGGGCGCAACGGGGAGGTGGAGAAAAGGTGGTGGACACGCCCGGAGCCCACCCGGCCCCTACCCTCTTGTGTTTGTGTGGCGCGGTCGCAGTCCGCGCCTTTGGGGGGGGGGGGGGGGGTACTGTCACGCCCTGGCTCTGGGGACTCTTAAATGTTGAGCCAGGGTGTGTAGTGTCTATGTTGTGTTTTCTATGTGTTTCTTTCTAGATCGTTTATTTCTATGTTGGCCAGGGTGGTTCCCAATCAGACACAGCTGTGGCTCGTTGTCTCTGATTGGGGACCATACTTAGGCATCTTGTTTGGCACTGTTGTTTGTGGGATCTTGTTCCGTAAGGTTTGTGTTGGTGTATTAACCTAGGACTTCACGTATCGTTTTGTTGTTTTTGTTCGGGTGTGTGTACTTAATAAAATAATGTACGCTTATCACGCTGCGCCTTGGTCCGTTTCCAATAACGATCGTGACAGATGGATTATACTGTAATGTTTTTATTTTAAGGGAAACAGAAATAGGATATAGGGCGATTTTATTTTTACTTTGTATAATTAACTATTGTTATTTTTTGTTGATATATTTCCACTAACATTTCTTCATGCAGTAAATAATTTACAACAATTAATAAACTATTTATCAAGCGTTTATTTATCAACCATGTTTGCACACCTTGCACCTTGATGGTTGATATGCATCTGATGCATATGCTAAAGTGGACGCCTGGTAACTTTCTCTAGCAGGTACTTATATGCTGAAAGAACAGGCGGTTCTAGTGTTAAGGACTGGTAGATGGGTGTTGCTCATGCATTCACTCATGCTGACCAGCTCCAGTACTTTGTTGTTAACTAAAGCATCCAAGTCAGCCTTGACTTTTGGTCTGATAGCATAAGGTACAGGTCCTGCTTTCAGAAACATTGGTTTGCTGTCTGGCTTAATACTAAGCTTCCCTGTAATGTCGTTCATACTACCCAGCTGTCCATTAACGACTTCTCCATGTTTCTTTAAGATGGCAGGTAGGTCTGTGTCTCCATGTATCATTGTATGCACTGATGGCCAGTCCAGTGTGATTTTCTCCAACTATGAACATCCCAGTAGTGATGCATAGTCTCCTTTCACAACATAGAGTGGCAGCTTTTCAGTGTGTCTGTTTACCTGAACTGTGACATCAGTGATACCTCTCACAGCGACAGATTCACCTGTGTAAGTCTTTAACACGAGGTGCGCTGGTTGAAGTGGAAGGTGTTTCAGTGTATTTTTTCTGACACAAGAGATACAGCTGCCCCTGTGTCAATCTCTATACTCACCGGCTGTCCCTCTAAGGGGGAGACATAGTAGCCGTGCGGCCCGCCAGGAAAAAGTCAGGATTTTCAGTGTGACTTCCTCGTCTGATGAGTCACTCACCTCAGTGTTCTCTTACTCAACAGTGTGAACATGTCTATTTGTCTTTCGTTGGAATGTCTGTTTCCTGTTCTCTGTTCTCTTTTTGTTTCTGGAGACTTGTCCGATGTTGCCCTTTTTACCACAGGCTGGACAATCCATGTCCTTCCACCAGCATGTAGAGGCCTGATGTCCCTTTTTACCACAGGCTGGACAATCCATGTCCTTCCACCAGCATGTAGAAGCCTGATGTCCCTTTTTACCACAGGCTGGACAATCCATGTCCTTCCACCAGCATGTAGAAGCCTGATGTCCCTTTTTACCACAGACTGGACAATCCATGTCCTTCCACCAGCATGTAGAAGCCTTATGTCCCTTTTTACCACAGGCTGGACAATCCATGTCCTTCCACCAGCATGTAGAAGCCTGATGTCCCTTTTTACCACAGACTGGACAATCCATGTCCTTCCACCAGCATGTAGAAGCCTGATGTCCCTTTTTACCACAGGCTGGACAATCCATGTCCTTCCACCAGCATGTAGAAGCCTGATGTCCCTTTTTACCACAGACTGGACAATCCATGTCCTTCCACCAGCATGTAGAGGCCTGATGTCCCTTTTTACCACAGGCTGGACAATCCATGTCCTTCCACCAGCATGTAGAAGCCTGATGTCCCTTTTTACCACAGGCTGGACAATCCATGTCCTTCCACCAGCATGTAGAAGCCTGATGTCCCTTTTTACCACAGACTGGACAATCCATGTCCTTCCACCAGCATGTAGAAGCCTTATGTCCCTTTTTACCACAGGCTGGACAATCCATGTCCTTCCACCAGCATGTAGAAGCCTGATGTCCCTTTTTACCACAGACTGGACAATCCATGTCCTTCCACCAGCATGTAGAAGCCTGATGTCCCTTTTTACCACAGGCTGGACAATCCATGTCCTTCCACCAGCATGTAGAAGCCTGATGTCCCTTTTTACCACAGACTGGACAATCCATGTCCTTCCACCAGCATGTAGAAGCCTTATGTCCCTTTTTACCACAGGCTGGACAATCCATGTCCTTCCACCAGCATGTAGAAGCCTGATGTCCCTTTTTACAACAGACTGGACAATCCATGTCCTTCCACCAGCATGTAGAAGCCTGATGTCCCTTTTTACCACAGACTGGACAATCCATGTCCTTCCACCGGCATGTAGAAGCCTGATGTCCCTTTTTACAACAGACTGGACAATCCATGTCCTTCCACCAGCATGTAGAAGCCTGATGTCCCTTTTTACCACAGACTGGACAATCCATGTCCTTCCACCAGCATGTAGAAGCCTTATGTCCCTTTTTACCACAGGCTGGACAATCCATGTCCTTCCACCAGCATGTAGAAGCCTGATGTCCCTTTTTACCACAGGCTGGACAATCCATGTCCTTCCACCAGCATGTAGAAGCCTGATGTCCCTTTTTACCACAGGCTGGACAATCCATGTCCTTCCACCAGCATGTAGAAGCCTGATGTCCCTTTTTACCACAGGCTGGACAATCCATGTCCTTCCACCAGCATGTAGAAGCCTGATGTCCCTTTTTACCACAGACTGGACAATCCATGTCCTTCCACCAGCATGTAGAAGCCTGATGTCCCTTTTTACCACAGGCTGGACAATCCATGTCCTTCCACCAGCATGTAGAAGCCTGATGTCCCTTTTTACCACAGACTGGACAATCCATGTCCTTCCACCAGCATGTAGAAGCCTGATGTCCCTTTTTACCACAGGCTGGACAATCCATGTCCTTCCACCAGCATGTAGAAGCCTGATGTCCCACCTTGCCACAGACTGGACAATCCATGTCCTTCCACCAGCATGTAGAAGCCTGATGTCCCTTTTTACCACAGGCTGGACAATCCATGTCCTTCCACCAGCATGTAGAAGCCTGATGTCCCACCTTGCCTGTCAGGAGGTCAGTGTGATGTGGTAGGACGAAGTCAGGCGCAGGACACAGAGCTAATCGAAAACGTACTTTACTCGTAGGTAACGTACATAACATAACCTCCACGCAGGGAGGAAACAAACCTGCTCACCAGACGACAACCAAACATGAAGAAACACAAAACCCAGTGGGAGCCAGAGGGTTAAATAGGGAAGACATCAATACATAATGGGAACCAGGTGTGAACAATAAAGACAAAACAAGTAGAACACAGAAACATAGATCGGCAGCAGCTAGTACTCCGGCGATGACGAACGCCGAAGCCTGCCCGAGCGAAGAGGAGGAGCAGCCTCGGCTGAAACCGTGACATTGCCACAGTGGAAGCATGTGACTTGATTTCCCGGTATCTGATTTTCAGTTGAAACTCTGTGATCAACTTTTTATTTATTTGAAAGGAACACAGACAAGAACAAATAGCAGCAGGAATGTTTATACAGCTAGAGACACAATACTGTTAAAATATATATCAGAACAAATAGCAGCAGGAATGGTTATACAGCTAGAGACACAATACTGTAAAAATATATATCAGTATATTATGGAAACTAGTTATTGCAGATAAATACAATTATAATAAACTACATATACAATCACCCACCTCAGCTGCATCAACCCACCCTCCAACCCCTCCTGGGACCACCCCAACCCACCCTCCAACACCCTCCTGGGACCACCCCAACCCACCCTCCAACCCCTCCTGGGACCACCCCAATCCACCCTCCAACCCCTCCTGGGACCACCCCAACACACGCAACCTGATACAGCTAGAGACACAATACTGTTAAAATATATATCAGAACAAATAGCAGCAGGAATGGTTATACAGCTAGAGACACAATACTGTAAATTATATATCAGTATATTATGGAAACTAGTTATTGCAGGTAAATACAATTATAATAATAAAATCAATAAGGTACACATTTGCACGAAATGATCATGAATGGGCAATCTGTTGGGTAAAACCCACTACAAGAGTTATTTTCTGGTTTCAACTGCATTTGTTGTTTGGCTAGCCCCATGGATCCTAGCAGTGGATAGTTCTAAATAAATGATATCTATAAAAGTGCTGATCCAATGAGGTGTGGTGGTTGCCATCTTAGTTCCAACATCTTTTTAGCTGCTGTCCAACCTGACAACATTATACGTCTTTGCTGTAATGACAGTGGTGAATTATCATTCAGTAATAACAGTTTGGGGGAACAAGGTATCCAAAACATGTCCCCTGGTTACTCCCAGTACATATAATTAAAGGAGCCCAAGGCACCTTGATTACATAGATCACGCAGAGGAGCGGTTGTGATTTCTATTAAATTATGTTTTCGAGGTGGAAGGTTTACCCTGTGTATGAGATTAAAATGTATCAGCTGATAATTAGGATTGTTAGATGAACCCACTAAGTTCCTGATGAACTCAACTGGTGAGCCTCTTTAGCAGCTAGTTCCATGGACACACTAATTTCAATGTCCTTTGCCAAGGTCAGATGACTTTCAGTCAACAGTCTCTTTTGTGTAGCTTCACTCCGTAGCCCACATACTAGTCTGTCTCTAATGATGTCATTTAGAACAGCATTAAACTCAGTGTTCTGGTAGTTTATTTAATGCTGCAGCAAACATTGTTACTGATTCTCCGTCTTCCTGATGTCTCCTTTGGAACCTGAACATTTCAGCATTAACTAGTGGTTCTGGTGAAAAATGTCCTTTAAGTATCTCCACAATATCTTGTCTTTTTACCTGTTCTGTCTGGCTGTAGCAGGCTGCCTAGTAAATTAAATGTCTTTGGCCCCATTACACTAAAACATGTCGGCACAATGTTGTCCTGATCCATGTCATTTACAAGAACAAAATATTCAAACCGTTCTGTATATGAACTCCACTGTTCAATACTTTTATCAAACTGTCCAATGTTTCCAACAATTCCAATAATTTTTCGTTTCTCAATAAGCTCCTGATTGTCACTCACTTCAATATTGTCCTCAACCAAAGCAATATTTTCCTCAGTCATATAATCTTCATTCACTTCACTCACTGACGTTTCCTCCTAAATTCACTCATTTAGCAATTTTTTATTCCAAAGTTCATCTTCACAGTTGAATAAATGTCCTTTCCTTTAATCACTGTATATTCCTCCCTTTTTAATCATTGTTTTCCCACTCCGATGTCCGTCTCCAGTCCTTTTCTGCCGTCCACGACGATGTTAACTCTCTCTCTTAGCTAGCTAGACTATGCACTTGCCTCTGCTATCAATACACTGTTCTAACATTAGCCTTTTCTGGACCACAGAAAATAACAGTTTTAAACAGTTGTAAAAACCCACTTCTTCCAGACAGAATAGTTCCTGTAAATTCAGACTAACTCATCACCAATCTTTTGTTATGTCTCGTGGGTTTCATAACCACGTCTGTATAACAATTCAATAATGATGAGACAGGAGACAGGAATCAGTTCAACCATTTATCTGGAACGTGATCATCTCAACACATACAAACCCCCATGATGCTCTGCAGCACAACCCCAATATACAACAAATACATAGATAAGTAAATGGACACGAAACAAAACTCATAGAGGAATTTAAATGTTCAGTTGTAGAAAGTAGGGCCATGGGATAGGGTCAGAAAGGTCAGTATGTTTGATAATGTCGTAGAAATATTTGACTCAAAGTGTAGTCAACTTAAAAATATTTCTCAAGAGACTGGAACTTGTGAATTTAGACTTTTATTATTTGCATAACAAAGCCGAGCTTGCTCCATGGAGCAACAACTGGGCTACTTGCGCTTCTCTAAGTGGGGCCTCTGTATCTTATTATTGGCATGACTCAAAAAATTATGTATATACGTACGTTAAAGAACAATCACACTCTGTATTGACTATATTCACTATCTAGGCATGCATCTGGAGTACAAAGTATCAATTATGTTCATTCTGTTTCACCATTATCATTTCATAACACATTATAAAACATATCCATTAATACTTAAACATGATTTAAACATGTCATCCATAACCCATTCTCAACCACTTACATTTAAACATTCATCACTTATCATCCTCCCTGGCCCTTGAGATTATGTGCATGTGGCCATGTGTCAGGTCATAAGGTCATAAGCACAAAGAAATGATAACACTAGTTTCATTGTTACTCCAATCTCCACACAGCTATCACGAGGAGTTGTATCTCCATCACATGTCATTGACATACCCAGCCCAGCTGCAGGGAGTTTATGAAAAACACATAAATGTCTCTGCTCTGTATTAACCCTTCAACTGGTTCTCAATCCATAAACATTTTAAGGCATATAGGTGTTTAATTCTACAACACATGTACTTGAAAATCATCCATATATTTCCCCCCTCTGGGACTTTTAAGTCCCAACCAATAAAACAAAAGATAACATAAAATGAGTGTAAGCATGTGCATATACTTATTCTTAGCCTTGCCATCTGTGGTTACATTTTATAAGAATATATATTCAGACCAATGTATCTTCCTCATTGTCTGACCCATCCTGATGAGGACAAGGAGCCCAGTCAGGTATTGGTTACAAGTCTTGAAGGTTTCCCTCTAAGCTAACCTCCAATTGTTGCTGTTGAGCTTTGTAACCATTGCTCCCCTTTTATTTTGTTATATTTCCAATATACGTGGTAGCTAAGTCCTAACACATCAAAATATATAAGAAATAAATGCAACTTTGTTTTAACCATAATATCTAGGACATGGTAAAAATTGTGTCAACATATTTAGCTTACATAACCTTTTTACCCATATCATAATTATTATAACAATCAAAATAATCAATATCTAATCCATTCATTGCCATGTCAACATCACTAAGCATTAATATTAATAAGTTATTCAGATCAATCAGTCCACTTATAATTTATAATCATAATCAAATTAATTACCCAAAACAACTTTAGAATGACAATTCTTAATTAGTCACCTTTGTTCCATCATTCAAAGTTAAAACTCTCACCTTGGCACATATTGACACTAGCCGAATGTATATTTATATTATAATAATTCTAGCATTAACTTCCTCATAATGAGAATTACAACAGATCAGTACCTTAATGCATTGTGCAAATTACTATAAATTTAGTAGTGTATAATACCTCCTTAATCAACATACTACCTCAACTAACACTCCCTTCCTCTACCGGCACTCAATCTTCTGGCGTCTTCATTATGTTCTTCAGATAGCTTCATAGTTCATCTTGGATTGCCCATAGCAATGTCCCAATTCCAATGTCACACCTGAACCGCCACACCTCCACCATCATTCTGTTTTGTCCATGTGCAAACCAGTATATTGCTTTGATTTGATGCTGGATTCAGGTCTCCTGGCAGAAGTGGTTCAGACAGGAACGTCTTCAACGCCTTTGTTGTTCCTCTTCAGCCGAGTAGAGGATTTTTGTTTTTTATTGAGGTTTACACCGTTCTGGGCCAAATGATCTCTGCAATGCATTACGACACCATCCGTAGTAACCTCAGGAAAGGACAGATCATAACAGTTCAGTTGAGTTAATTTCCAATCCAAAACATCCCTATTAACATTGTCTACATGACAAATCATTATGTTTCACATTCTCCCTTGAATTCTCCCAAATTATATAACCCAATTGTTTTATTGTAACATTCCTATATGTTTGCTCATACTCTATTTGACATTACTCTGGTGTTTCCCTTTCCTTGTTCCTATTCTAACAATTGCTTACACTTCTCTCTTCTAATAACACTTTCCCCTGGAAATCTAACACCAAATCCTACATCAAATTGTTTATCTAAGTCTTGGACTGTTTTTCCTTATGTCTATGATTCATCTGTCTCTTTCTTTTATTATCTTAAGGTCACACTACCCCATGTGACTTCCCCATACTCTTTGTGCTGGTTTCTCACACACCAATAATATTTTAACCCTTGTATTTTACTAGTGATCTCTTCTGTGTCTTTTCCTTCTGCTCTTTATTATTATCAGTACTCCATTCCCCTTATTCTCAGGTAACTAGTCAAGTGTAGAGAAATCAATGATAAGGATATCTGGTGCATCTTGGAGGTCTGGAATCTCTCGGTGGTCTGGAATCTCTCGGTGGTCTGGAATCTCTCGGCGGTCTGGAAGGTCCTTAAAGTCTCTTAATCATCAGTTCCCTCACTCTGGTACAATGGTTAAGATGATACCCGATACTCCCCTCTATCCGTACCATCGTTGGTATAACCTGGACAATGATGTGTATGGTCACTTCAGTTGTTAACCTTCCCCCGTCACTAGGGTCTCCGGATCAGCCAGAGTCCCTCTCAATCTATCGACATCGGTCTGTGAAAAGTGTCCTTCAATCAGCCTACCCATAGGGAAGCTCAGAGTTACTGCTGCAAAGACACAAGCACAGACACACACAAAAGACAACAATGCTACCCAATGGCTGAGGTTGGAACACTCCTATAGTGGGAAACATGGATCTAAGTATCTGTCTCCACCACTTTTACCATCATTAAGGTAGCCAACAACACCTGGTACAGGCCCCTCCACCTAGGGTCTTTCCAGCTCTTTCTTCTGTAGTCTTTTGCCATCACATAGTCTCCAGGGCACAGAAAATACTCAGATTCTCCTACTCAGTTGGGCAGAGTTATCTTCACCCATGAAAAGACAATCTTAAGAACATTTTTAGGTTAGGTGAGACACAGTATGCTACTTATGTCCTCTCATCCGTCAAGAGAAGCCTTGAAATTATGAAGCACACCTGCTTCCAGCTTGTTGTAGTCCACTTATTTCATGCCTCCTATCACAAAAACAAAAAAGATTTAACCTAACCCATAACACATTATTACTACTGCTCATATCCTTAATACACCTTGCATATATTTCCCCACAAAACCATTATAAAACATTAAAACCTCTGTAAGCCCAACTTCCCCCCTTGGACACATGCATCACATCGTGATTCATGTGTTCAAAAAACAAAACAACAACAATATTGCCTATTAAACCAAAAATAATAACTAAACTGAAAATGACAACCCTTGAGCATATCTTTACTTAACTGTATCCCATAAAACTATTCAAGGAATACCTCTCCTTCAGGACTAACTCTCTCACTTCTTCCTTGACCTGTTTGGACTAATTTATATAAATATATAGGATTTTTTCCAAATTATAAACTTCTTCACAATTATCCTTATTTTATCTAACTCCCTAATTCAACATGCCTCTAGAATTCATAGTGCGGGTGATCAGGTCACACTATAAAGCCAGGACAGATTTCAGAGGTCATTGAAATCATTCAATTAATTGTTTCATCCAATAGTATACTACTCATTAATAACCATCATAACATTTCATAAATGTTGTATCCCGAGTGTACAGTAAGTACAGCTCTTTTCAAAATAAATCACACATATTTACTTATCACTCAGTAAATAAAACCCAAATTACATGCGTATGCCCCTTTAAGATATTTCACTTCCATCCTGTCAAAAAACCCAAAATAGAAATAAAAATCCTATACAGCTAACATTTCATACTAAGTAGTTTGTTTGTGGTTATTCGAACACCATATAGTAAAACAATAAACAAACAAAAATGGCCAGGCCTCATTTATTTTGGTAGCTCCCTATGACAACCTAAAAATAAAACTACTTAATTTTACTAACTAGTTCCACCCTAGCCTACAGACTTTTTTAACCTCCCAATAAAGAAATCCCCATGTTCCTGGAAGAGAAAGTATACATGTCGTTAACATATAATCAACAATCCAAAGATAGTAATTACACACAAACATCATACATATATCCCCAGTCCTATCTCATCAACAATCATTAACCCCAGCATCGATTTAAAATTGTTTGATATGTCGTGTCCTACTTTACCCCTAACATAATATTATAGGAGACTCCCATCAATCCTTAAAAGAAACTCCCACTTAGAAGACACTAGATAATAACACGTTTTATTATGTTAACTACACCTGCCACTATAAACCTATAACCCCATTTTAGTAATTTAAACGTCGCAAACTGTTGCATTGATGTTCTCTTTTTTTTTTCCTCTAAAATATAAACTTATTGTTTCATAATCCAAAACCCATAAAAAGATGTCTACTTAATCCATCAAGCCAACAGCAACAAATACCTCCCAAGGTTCAACGTACTATAAACAAATTATCGTTATCTGAAGTAATAAAACATCATCATAACTCACTGCTGTTTAAACAAACTATATAATGTCATAATAAAATGATCAATTATCAAATATCGTTCCTTATTCAACTATCGAGACATGTTCTTTATTAGTAGATCGTCTCCACAAAGCAATACTACCTAATAACATATTCTCATTCTCCTAAATATAAATAATTACTTCTATTAAACATTCCCATTCAACATCAAGTCAACCTGTCTCATCACACAATTAACTTATTTTTTAAACCCTCTACAATATATATCATACTCTACCGCTAATTTCCCTCATACCGGTACCTGAACAGATGACAAATTATTTTATATTTATAGTAAAAACCAATATAACATCCAATTCACCAATATTCAATTTTAATTACTATGTTATCCTATCCGACATGGATTGGTAGGACAACATCTTTCCTATAATGTCATCAATGAAACCAGTAATACACATCATTAGCATCAATGTAAAAGATTTGCTTTCTGTCCCTTACTGCATTCGAACCAGGGACCCTCTGCACACATCGACAGCATTCACCATCGAAGCACCGTTACCCGTCGTTCCACCAGTGCCACCCAAAGCATCTACTTCCAGTTCATAGAGCAAGTGACGTCACCCAACGAAAACCGCACTAGCTCTCACGTTTCAGCAAGCCCCAATGTTTAACACCCACAGACAAAAATGGAAATTCTTCCATTTTTCCTAGCAGACCTAATAAAACACACTTTAAAACAGCGTTCTGCATTCATCTCTATCATAGTGTTTAAAAACGAACTTAACAACATTAACCATCCTAAATTGCCATAGTAACGTCATGTTTGGTTCAGTTGATCTATTACCATATAAGACATTCACTTCTCCATGCGTCGTAAACTATATCCTATTTCTCCTGTAATCAACTAAAATCATGCCACGCAATTAAACCATCACTCCGCCATTATCAGAATGAATGATATCTATTAATCTATTCTTTCTAAGTAAGCTACAAGTAACACCAAACACTTGCTGTAGTTTACCATCATATATTGAAATCATCCATTTGTTACAATCCAATTTATTTATAGGCATATTCCACCATTGACACTCGTTTAATCTAGCAAAACCTTATTCAATGACTACCACGTACTCTCCTCTCCATACCGTTAACATTTTAGCAGATGCTCTTATTCCAAATGACATTATTATACTTATACTAGCCCCCCTTGGGAATCGAACACCCAACCCTGGCGTTGCAAGCACCGTGCTCTACCAACTGAGCTACAGAGGACCACAGATGAGCGTATAGTGCCTTTTTCTGATAATGTTATAATTGTAGCCTATTGCATTACTTTAGTTTAAAATATAAGTTTGTTTATTCAACAAATCTAGAACCCACTATAGCATAATAGCCAAAGCTCCTTGCATCCCCTAGTTCACGTAACGAAAATACATTATCATTCTACAATTCACCAAATATTCGCATACATTACTGGTGTCACGCAAAACATAGAATAAAGTAATAACAATTAGAATTTTGTCAAATAAATGTTTTCCATCCAACTATTCAAACTTGCTTTAAATAACTCTTTCAGCTCGATACAGTCAAGCAAGTACGACTCTCTTTTATCAGGAAACCAGTTCATGGCATTAGTAAAGTCTATTCACATCCCAACAATAACTAATAATATATGTATATTAATTTTATTAAAATACCTTACTTTCATTCCAGTCTACCTAAACAATTCAAATTATTTCCATAACTCTATCGCAATTGCCAGTATGCTATTCAGACTATAGTCACTCCTCACTCCTTCCCGTTGAATAAGTGAGTCCTCCAGTCTGAAAAGACGCAGGCTGCTAAATTGTCCAGTCTTATCCTGAATGTTCCTTCAATCTAAACAACCCACAACTATAGCTAAACTATCCTTAGAAAACCTAGACTCTGTTCAGCGATGCAGAATCTATGCTTTATTGAAAAGACAAGTTAATCCTCCTTTATTCCAATGATAATGGTCAGTAGTTTTAGTATCTGGCACATACCACACTTTATCAGAAAATAGCTTTGAAGGACACAGATCTCACACGCTCAACGTAATCAACTTAGCGGTCAACAAGTCAAACCCCACATTCATTGAATTGGAACCAGATCTAACGACCTAACCAAATGAATTATTTTCCCCCTAATATGCAAAAGATTCCTTGACTATATCACCTCTGCTTCTGAAATAATAGATAGTTTATTATAATGCTTAATTCTACCACATGCCCTATGTACTTTCTCCCATCCCCACGTACGTCTACGTGTTTGGGCAAGTCAACACCTATAATTTTATCCAATCCCTCATATTAAATCACACTCACATAAAATTCATTATATTCCAATATATTCATATCTACCAAACCATTCATGTTTCTAAGTATTCTTTATTGCCACAAATCAGTTAATCACCATCTAGTCTCAGCAGAACAAACAACAAATTACCCAAATCCTTTCCCTCAGTCATAGAATCCTCCTAGAATCATATATGCTGGTCACTATTCACTGATCTTACTAAATTCTATGACAGGCATTGTTGTACGAAACTCGAAGATATAATTTACAAGAAAAGTTTATTATTCCAACGTATATATAATTATCAAACACACCTCTATATCTCATCATTCAAACTTCAGAGTGCGACTAATTTACACCATTATACCACTCTTATTCCATATTTATACAATGTTGTTCTCAAACGCCCTTAATTACTATTTGTATAACCTACAGGAATATTTTATTCTATCAAAGGGCCCAAATTTGGAATGTTAACCCAGCCTAGTTATTATTTTACTGTAGTCAATTTATCATAATACTACATCACCTCTAAAGTTTCTAAATATAATGTCAGAAACATACCCTAAAAGATTTATCAAAATACAATGCATAGACGTCATATGACCACACCGGTACACGTGACCTGTTCCTCCAACAGGATTTATTCTACGCCTCCTGGTAACGTGAATTTTCTACACTCAGTTGGTCAATGAATATCCACGCACCATTCACTCTTCCTCTCTTGGTGTGAGACCGGGTGCGTCCTTCCTACCAGGTTATACTCAAACAACAGTCCAGGAAAGGTGCGCCAACCTTTCTCCACCAAACACCGACACTTCAAACGACCTCAAACACAGCTTCTCTCCTCAACACAGAAAATAAGCTGTTATCTGCAGGATTTCTTATTATTCTCATTCATACAGATGAGCAGCCACTTGTGCACAAATGAATCAGACAGTTGAATGACTCACAGCCGCCAAAGCAAACCACTCACTCACACAATATGAGCAGACCTACTCTATTTAACACTTTATCAAAATTTTGAAGCCCTTGTGACTATTTAACCCGTTCACCTAATCAGGATGACCGGTGTTACTCCAATTTATGGTGTCACCTACGCCGGATGACCTAACTTTTTTACCTGATCGACCCTACCTAATTTTGGCATCACCACAACACAGGATGATGCCCTACCTACCCGAGCAGACCTCTAACAATGTATTCCTCATTAGAGCGGTAAAGTAGGTCCCAAATTTAGCTAGCCACCTGCCCGTTCAGACCTCTGGAGTGCTAAGTTTAGCTCTCCAAAGCGGTATCCACAGGATTTCTATTTATTTAGCCCCCTAGGTGTTACACTTCCTCTACACACCTGGACTTCTACTACGCTTTCCTAAGCGACCTGTAAATTCTGCCCTATTTTTTCTGTTACACTTCCTCAACACAGAAAAAGGAGCGGTATTACACAGGATTTCTGCCTACCTAAGCAGTCCTCAAGACGATTCACTTCCACTACACGTCTAGAGCGGTATCTGTAGGTCTTTTTAACATGTTATTGTCTGATAGCTCAACCAGCTGGACAGCCGCCCGTGTCGAAATGACCCAGACAGAGCGATCAGCAGGATGAATCAAATGAATCAAATGAATCAAATGAATCAAATGAATCAAATGAATCAAATGAATCAAACGAATCAAATCAATTGAACAGACGGTTCAGACAAACAACAGCGACATGTATTCTTAAATTCAAAAGCCCCTAGTCTCTAATTTTCTGGTCTTAAATTTGGAGAGACCTTACTTGTTTTTTCTGCAGCTGATGCCGTGCCCTGGATCGGACCACACAAACGTTATACTATTTAAGTAAGAACTTGGCTTACCTTTTAAAAGCGGCCGCTTTTGTTTGTATGGTCCGTCCAAGCCGTTTCATAACTGCAGATGTACACCGTCTCTGGACCCTTTTTTTCAACTCCTGGCAAAGCTCGCCAATTATGTTGTAGAAATATTTGACTGAAAAGTAGTCAACTTAAAGATATTTCTCAAGAGACCGGAGCTTGTGAATCCAATAATTAGACTTTATTGCGTAATAAAGCCGAGCTTGCTCCATGGAACAACTGTCTCTCTTTGGCTTAGAGATCTCTTATAGACACACACAAATGCACAGTCATGTATACATAGCTTACAAAGCTACTCCCCTTAAGATCACTGATTAACTTCTTTAACTGCCACGCCACTATTATCTTTCAAAGTCCAACAACACATGTTGTTTACTCCAAAAGACCATGGGCGCTTTTCCATATGGCCTCTTCCCCTTATCTCATTATATTGGTGACGTGGCTCAGACACTTTTAAAAATAAAATGCATACATTCATTAAAGCATGTTTACACATTGTATTGACTATATTCCTTATTTAAACATGCATCTGGACTTATAAAATGTCAATCATGTTTACTATATTTTATCTTAGACATTTCCCAACATTTTCCTTAATGATACATAAAATATTACCATATCAACAAGTGATAACTATTCACCAGATCCACGTGTTTACCAGGCACACATAGTCCACACCATATGTGTTTGGACAGTGAAGCTTACAGTTTTAAATTTGGTTTTTAGATACAATGTTTCATATTATGCAACAGTACAGAATGTCACCTTTTATTTAAAGATTTTCATACATATACAGTGAGGGGAAAAAGTATTTGATCCCCTGCTGATTTTGTACATTTGCCCACTGACAAAGAAATGGTCAGTCTATAATTTTAATGGTAGGTTTATTTGAACAGTGAGAGACAGAATAACAACAACAAAATCCTGTAAAACGAATGTCAAAAATGTTATAAATTGATTTGCATTTTAATGAGGGAAATAAGTATTTGACCCCCTCTCAATCAGAAAGATTTCTGGCTCCCAGGTGTCTTTTATACAGGTAACGAGCTGAGATTAGGAGCACACTCTTAAAGGGAGTTCTCCTAATCTCAGTTTGTTACCTGTATAAAAGGCACCTGTCCACAGAAGCAAAGAATCAATTAGATTCCAAACTCTCCACCATGGCCAAGACCAAAGAGCTCCCCAAGGATGTCAGGGACAAGATTGTAGACCTACACAAGGCTGGAATGGGCTACAAGACCATCGCCAAGCAGCTCGGTGAGAAGGTGACAACAGTTGGTGTGATTATTGGCAAATGGTAGAAACACAAAATAACTGTCAATCTCTGCTTTCATTTCTAAACGGTGAAACAGATATGTATTAAAATACCCTAAAATAAAAGGTGACATTATATACTGTCACCTTATATGAAACATTTGATCTCAAATCCAAAATGCTGGAGTATAGAGCCACATTTAAAATGTTATCTTTGTCAAAATATATATGGTGTGGACTGTATACTCAATACAATCTAAATCTGATACCTCACTGTCTGTCTTTTGACTGATACTGCTTTTTAAACTGTTCTGGTCAGTCTACTCAAATATTTGTGCTAGGTTTTTCTCTTTATAAGCAATACTTTGATCATTTGTAATTTCCAATAATCATACATTATTTTTTTATTTTTATATATATGGCAGGGTTCAGGACACTGATATATCTGAAAATGTAGAAAAAATATACTGCCACTATTTTCACCACCAAAGAATAGCAGTGTGGTTTTAATATGATTTGACTCTTTGCAGGCTGTCAGGCTGTCTAGTCACAGAGGAAGGATGTGCTTCTCTGGTCTCAGCTCTGAAGTCAAACCCCTCACACCTGAGAGAGCTGGATCTGAGTAACAATGACCTGAAGGATTCAGGAGTGAAGCTGCTCTCTGCTGGACTGGGGAATCCCCACTGTAAACTGGAGACTCTGAGGTCAGAATTCCTGTAGTTGGTCAACGAGTGATAACTGTTCACCAGATCCACATGTGTTTACCAGGCACACATAGTCCACACCATATGTGTTTGGACAGTGAAGCTTACAGTTTTACATTTGGTGCTATGCTCCAGCATTTTGGATTTCAGGTAGAATGTTTCATATGAGGCAACAGTACAGAATGTCACCTTTTATTTGATGTTAATGGTGAGAGGTTAGTATTTTTTGTTGTAGCCTCTGTAACTTTCTCACTCATTATTATTCATGATTCATTCATGATCTTTCTCAATCATGGCAGTCACAGGCTTGATGTAGGTATTGCATTCAAAGAATATGGGACCAAATACTAAACTTTTGACTACTTTAATACACTATAAGTTAATTGGTCAGAATACTTATGACTTCTTGAAAAAGGGGGACTAGATACATAAAGGGCTTTTATTTTTCTAAATGGTGAAACAGACTTGTATAAAAATTCCCTCAAATTAAAGGTGACATTATATTCTGTCACCTCATATAAAACATTTGTGTCACGCTCGTCGGTGAGAGAGGACCAAGGCGCAGCGTTGAAGGTGAACATATCCTTTTATTTTACTGATCATACGATCAAAACAATAAACGATAACGTGACGTCTACGGTTTAACACAAACCGAAATGAACAAGAAACCACAAACACAAAGTGCAAGACAGATAGTTAAATATGGCTCCCAATCAGAGACACCCAGCTGACACTCGTTGCCTCTGATTGGGAGTCACTCAGACCAACATAGAAAAATAAACATAGACTTACACACCCTGGCTCAACATAACCTAGTCCCCAGAGCCAGGGCGTGACAATTTGATCTCAATTCCAAAATGCTGGAGTATAGAGCCACATTTAAAATGTTAGCTTTACTATGAAAATAGATATAGTGTGGACTGTATACTCAATACAATCTAAATCTGATACCTCACTGTCTGTCTTTTGACTGATACTGCTTTTTAAACTTCTCTGGTCAGTCTACTCAAATATTCGTACTATACATGTTTCTCTCTACAGTCAATATATGATCATTTCTAATAATGAAACATTCATTAATTTATGAATAGATATGGCAGGTTTCAGGACACTGATATATCTGAATATGTTGAAAAAATATATTGCCACTCTATTTTCACCACCAAAGAATAGCAGTGTGATTTTAATATGATTTTACTCTTTGCAGGCTGTCAGGCTGTCTAGTCACAGAGGAAGGCTGTGCTTCTCTGGTCTCAGCTCTGAAGTCAAACCCCTCACACCTGAGAGAGCTGGACCTGAGTATCAATGACCTGAAGGATTCAGGAGTGAAGCTGCTCTCTGCTGGACTGGGGAATCACCACTGTAAACTGGAGACTCTGAGGTCAGTATTCCTGTAGTTGGTCAACAAGTGATAACTGTTCACCAGATCCACATGTGTTTACCAGGCACACATAGTCCACACCATATGTGTTTGGATAGTGAACCTTACAGTTTTACATTTGGTGCTATGCGCCATCATTTTGGATTTGAGATAAAATGTTTCATATTAGGTGACGTTACAGAATGTCACCTTTTAGTTGAGGTTAATGGTGAGAGGTTATCATGTTTTGTTGTAGCCTCTGTAACTCTCTCACTCATTATTATTCATGATTCATTCATAATTTTTCTTAATCATGGCATCATTAGGATTAATTTAGTAGTGTTTAGAAAAATGTTATCTACTCACTTAGACAGAAGATTAATCCAGTCATCATCCACCATTCAGTTACTATCGGGCAAAACATAACCCAAAACACAATCAAAACAAACTGCAAATGCAACCAACGAGTTTGGAACCAACTACGAAACTTTTGACTACTTTAATATACTATAAGTTAATTGGTCAGAATACTTATGACTTCTTCAAATAGGGGGACTAGATACATAAAGTGCTTTTATTTTTCTAAATGGTGAAACAGACATGTTTAAAGATAACCTCAAATGAAAAGTGACATTATATACTGTCACCTCATATGAAACATTTGATCTCAAATCCAAAATGCTGGAGTATAGAGCCACATTTAAAATGTTATCTTCACTGTCAAAATAGATATGGTGTGGACTGTATACTCAATACAATCTAAATCTGATACCTCACTGTCTGACTTTTGACTGATACTGCTTTTTAAACTGCTCTGGTCAGTCTACTCAAATATTCGATTTATACATTTTTCTCTCTACAAGCAATATTATGATAATTTGTCATTTCTAATAATGATACATTAATTTATGTATAGATATGGCAGGTTTCAGAACACTGATATATCTGAATATGTTGAAAAAATATACTGCCACTATTTTCACCACCAAAGAATAGCAGTGTGATTTTAATATGATTTGACTCTTTGCAGGCTGTCAGGCTGTCTAGTCACAGAGGAAGGCTGTGCTTCTCTGGTCTCAGCTCTGAAGTCAAACCCCTCACACCTGAGGGAGCTGGACCTGAGCTACAATCACCCAGGAGACTCAGGAGTCAGACTGCTCTCTGCTGGACTGGAGGATCCACACTGCAGACTGGAGAAACTCAAGTATGTAGAGGGTTTATGTCAATGTTCATATCAGACATGTTGGAGTTATCAGGCTAGTTAAGACAAACATTCTGACCACCACTTGGACTAAGTTATATAAAGACTGTGTGTGTGTGTGTGTGTGTGTGGTGTGTGTGTGTGTGTGTGTGTGTGTGTGTGTGTGTGTGTGTGTGTGTGTGTGTGTGTGTGTGTGTGTGTGTCCAGTGTGTGTGTGGGTTCCAGTGTGTGTGTGTGTGTGTGTGTCCAGTGTGTGTGTGTGTGTGTGTGTGTGTGTGTGTGTGTGTGTCCAGTGTGTGTGTGGGTTCCAGTGTGTGTGTGTGTGTATGTGTGTGTGTGTGTACAGTACACACACTGGACAAACACACACACACACACACTGGACAAACACACACACACACACTGGACAAACACACACACACACACACTGGACAAACACACACACACACACTGGACAAACACACACACACACACTGGACCCACACACACACACACACACACACACACACACACACACACACACACACACACTGGACACACACAAACACACACACACACATATACACACACACTCACACAAACACACACACACACTGGACACACACACACACACTGGACACACACACACACACACTGGACACAGACACACACACACTGGACACGCACACACTCACACTGGACACACACACACACACACACACACACACACTGGCCCCACACACACACACACAAAGGAAACACACACTGGACACACACACACTGGACACACACACACACACAAAGGAAACACACACCGGACACACACACACACAGTGGACACACACGCTGGACACATACACACACACACACACTGGACCCACACACACACACTTGACCCACACACACACTGGACACACACACACAAAGGACAGACACACACACACAGACTTGGACAAAGTTATATGCTGACTGTGTGTGTGTGTGTGTGTGTGTGTGTGTGTGTGTGTGTGTGTGTGTGTGTGTGTGTGTGTGTGTGTGTGTGTGTGTGTGTGTGTGTGTGAGTTCAGGTGTATCCCTCAATGACTGTCTGTTCTTCTGCTTACCGCTACAGTGTGGAACATGGTGGAGAGAACAGAATGAAACCTGGACTTAGAAAATATGAGTGTTGACTGCTGTGAAGAATATGACTAAGAATAAGTCTTAATTCAAGTGAAGTCAAAGTCAAAGACCA